>NW_010237717.1:9366-30698 GCF_000690775.1 Eurypyga helias
GGGCGGGGGGGGGAAAGTAGAACAGCCGTAGTACCTAAATTCTGCCACAAGATGGCAACACTTTACCAGTACTGAGTCAGTACACCACCAGGCTAAAAGTCAAGATGAGTTAAGTAAATACATCTGTTCAGCTCAGGGAGCTGCTTAACAGGCATTGAAGATATTTCTTATTTTAAGTCTCGAAAATTAACTTCTGCAACGTTAGAAAATGAATAAGACAAACGCAGACGTGGATTATCTCCTACTTCTTGTTCAACACTTCAAGGAAAAACAGTGAAAGAGAGTATGAAATGTGAATGGTGGCATCTGTTACTGATTTGCTCCCTAATTTTCTACCCACAAAGAATGTGAAAAGAATACAAAATATTATTAATGCATACAATTTTCAGATGTGATAGCAGCCTCATGACATCAGCCATATCAGCCAGGATGAGTAAGCGAGTGACAGCAGAAAGCAAGGCACGAGCAGCCCGCACCATGGTGCCCCGTTTCACTGAGGAGCATGGGTCATCAGCAAACTCCGAAGAGGCGAGTCTCATTGTTTCTCCTAGAAATGAAAAAGAAAAAAAAAAAGGTAATTAAACATAACTTTTACTTTTTTTTTTCCCCAAAAAAGTATAAAAAACACTATATAGACTAAACCGTTGTTAGGAAAAAGGATTTGTTACAGAATACTGAATTTCTCAGGAGAAATAATGTTTCAAAGCATGTGTACCAACTGCCTTCATACTCTCTGCCTTTCTTTTTTTTTTCTTCTCCTTTATTCACAGCCTTTTCTTCTTCTAAAGCAGGTACCTGTAACAACTAAAAAGGAAACTAGAACACCAAGACAGGTTGCTGGGAGCAAACAGCACAAAGTAAGAAAACCAGCAGTGTGTTACAGAAATACTGAACTCACCTGCCCTAGAAGGACTGGACAGGGCACCTCAAAAAATATAACACTGCATCTCTCTACAATTCTGTCTTCAAACTACATCCTCCTCCTCCTGTTCTGCTCCTCACACTGCTCAGGCAGTTACTCCGCTCTCCTCCACCTAGAATTTTCATTCCTATTAAAGCTTTATTTCCACCCCCCCAATCATACAATTGTCTAAGTTGCAAAAGGCCTTTAAGATCATCAAGTCCAACCATTAACCCAGCACTGCCAAGCCCACCACTACACCATGTCCCTGAGCACCACATCCACACGTGTCTTAAATTCTTAGGGATGGTGACTCTACCACCTCACTGGGCAGCCCGTTCCAATGCCTGACAGCCCTTTCCAGGAAGAAATTTTCTCCAGTATCCAACCTAAAACTACCCCAGCACAACTTGAGGCCATTTCCTCTTGTCCCATCACTTGTCACTTTGGAGAAGAGACCAACCCCCACCTCTCTGCACCCTCCTTTCAGGGAGCTGTAGAGAGCCATAAGGTCTCCCCTCAGCCTCCTCTTCTCCAGGCTGAACACCCCCAGCTCCCTCAGCCGCTCCTCACAGGACTTGTGCTCCAGACCCTTCCCCAGCTCCATTGCCCTTCTCTGGACACGCTCCAGCACCTCAGTGTCTTCCCTGCAGTGAAGGGCCCAAACTGACAATTTGAGGTGTGGCCTTACTGGTGCCCAGTACAGGGGGACAATCCCTGCCCCTGGTCCTGCTGGCCACACAGTTCCTGATGCAGGCCAGGATGCCACTGGCCTTCTTGCCCACCTGGGCATACTGCTGGCTCATACTCAGCTGATGTCAACCAACACCCCCATGTCCTTTTCCCGGGGCAGCTTCCCCACCACTTGTCCTCAACCTATAGCATTGCAGGGGGTTGTGGTGACCCAAGTGCAGGACTTGGCCTTGCTAAATCTCATGATTCCCTTTGTGACCATCACTTCTACAATTTTACTGCTCAGTCTTTTCTGCTCACTCTACCTGTTCACCACCCCAAACTGCCCGGATATCCCTATAACTGCCTCTCTGCAGACAAAGCAAAACACTCTCTTATATAACAAATGAAACATGCTGGTGCCTGGACACATTATCATCAGCTCATAATTTTCCAAAACAATTTCAGACACGTAAAAAAAATAATTTTTTCACTAATGATCTTGAAAACAGAATGATTCATTTATATTTCACTAGTTACTTGCAAAATAATATGGTTCTAGATATAGGAACAGGAACCTTGACCCATCATTAAAACTAAAATCTAAATATTTGTGCTAATAACTATATTGTAACATCAGAACTGAAATCCATCTGATTCCTACTTGTGATGTGAAGCTCAAGGAAGAATTGACTAGAATACATAAATTCAACTTTTTATATAAATTTCTGACTCCTGCAGAAAAAAAAATCACTGATTCTAAAAAGTTATTAGAGTGGTTTTGAGTAAGCCACAATCTTAAAAAATTGTTATGAAGTAAAGGAATATTATTCCAGGCAATGGGGGAAAACATGCACCACTTGCTATCTACCTTCATCCTTGTAGGAAATGGGCGATTACAGCACATTACTACTTAACAGTGCCAGCCAAAAAGTAATGAAGTGAAAATGTAACATATTCCTTCATAATTCAAGAAATGGCAGAGAAATTATGCATTAACAATAGCATTTCAGAGATGATACTATTAACCAAATCTATGAGAAAAACACCTGTGTATTTTAAAGGACTTCAAAAAGCTATGGAAAACAAACTACAGAAACCCAAATCCTAGGCACTCACTGTCTCTGCAGTCAGAATCAACTTAGCTGTGTCTGCACACTGTCCTGTACCAGCTGATGAGTCTTGGCCAGAGCCAGTTCTAATTAGCCAGACTGTGCCATGCTGGTGACTCAACCCAATTTAGTGTAAATGCTCAGGGCTGCCCTGCTGCTATGCAGCTTTAGTAACTTCAGGCCAGCTTGTGTATCTCCGGAACGGGTTGCGTTCTGCTGTGCGGACTTGTTAGAAGTATTAAAAATCAGCTAGCCCAGCTGTGGAATACAATCCCATCGATACATTACCTGGAATTACATTATGCCAAGGAAAAACTGATTTTTTAAGACAATCTACTGACTTAGCTTTCTTTATGCTGTTATCCTTTGCTGAAAGAAAGGCTCATATGCACGTTGCTTTTTTTTTTTAAACTCAGCATTCTCTAAATACATCATAAACTTTCAGCATTTTCTATATTTAAGTTTGATTGTTACAACCTTCTTTTCAAATCTCAATTTTATTCATCCATATAATAAAAGTTTATGCCTGCATAGATGAATTAATAGGTTTATGTTAATTTTCACCTATCTTGCTAATGTACTGCCTGAAAACCCACTCCATCATATTTTCTCCATGACACTTTCAATAAGAGAGAAACAGCATTGCTCTGCCTTGTCTGGAGTATGCGTACGTTGCCAGACCAGACAGCCAGTAGCAAAGACAAGGGTGAATTGCACCTGCCTTGTTCTTGGTGTAAGCACAAGCCTGAGTTTTTATTTTGTTTCTTCTCTCCCCAGTTGATGGTTTTTAAAATTATTATTTTAAATCGTGCTTAAATTCTTTTGCATAGGTTGAAACTGGACAAGTATTTTAATATACTAGGAGTTACCAACAGATTAATAATTGTGGATGCCTCATTTCTCATGGAAATCAGGATGAAAGAGAAGCAAACACCATTTCAAATGAGATCTTATTCTAACCCAAACTTTGCTATTATTAAAAAAAATAATAAAAATCCAGTTTTTCTCCAGTGTAGAAGCTCAGAAAGAAAGTACTTCTAATACCAAATCAAAGCATATTTATATTGCTTTTAAGACCATTATAACAACATTCAAAAAAAATCCCAGGTGGCATAACTTCCCATAAGATGATGCAAATAGTGGAGGAGTGACTTAAAACAGTCACAGTGAATAATTCCCACCAGAACTCTTTTCCTTATTATATTATAATAAGAACATGCAGTCCTAATGGTAATTTGTGTGCAGTGTATCTCGGATGATAAGCTGATAATATAAAGTTTTAGTAGAAAAATTCAACTGGCTTATTCCTAAGGCTGCATACTTTCCTTAGATTTCCATAAGGTTGCCAAAATTCCCAAAGGTTTCTTAAAAGAAAAGGAACAAACAATCATTGTGAGATAAAGAGAAAACAAAACAAAATTCTAAACATGCCTAAATGCTCAGCATTGCAAAGTTCTAGATACCTGTTCTCTGCAAAGAAACGAGAAGGTTTCTGTGGAGGAGGAAGAGAGTTTGCTGTACCTACATTCCCATGCATTTTACCTGTGTGCCAAAAATCACTGAAACTAGGAGCAAGGAACTATAAGGCCACAAAGATTTTTTCTGATACACACTTTAAATGAGTTATTGGAAAAATTTATCAACAGCTCTTGGCTGAAAGTGTTCTAAAAATTGCAAATGAAGCTTCCAGTACTACTACGGTTATTAGTATTATTACTGAGTCAGTGACTGAAAATATTCCATGTAAAAGGAGACGCTGAGAACTATCACAGAATAACTCAGTCTCTAGCATGTGTGAAGGGTTAAGATTTTAATTTCCTACCCTGTGAATTTGATCCAAAGTGTGAACGACTGGATCAATTCAGTCACTGTAACACTTGGAAAGGCATGATCTTCCTTTCATTATTTATTAAAGGATGCCAACTATCACAGCTTTATGTAGAAAGCCTGATCCAATATGCATTCATAGACTGTATCTAGCTGATGGAAACCCAAGGAGATACATGCAACTGTATGAAAAGCCTAGTAAAGTTTTCTGTTATTTAAGCTCAAGGTTGGATTCAGATGACATCGAAGTGATTCTGAGCATCCAGCAACAGAAGTTTGTATCTGAAGATACTTCAACTTCAGGTATATCCAAGGTACACGGGCAGCCAAAGTAAACTTGGATTTTGAATCTGCTGCCTAAGAACTGTTTAGCAGTTCTGTTTAACAGTTTAACTATTTTGGTACTGAAGAGATTTTAAGTTTTTCTGCCAAATTATCAGTCTTTAGCTTTAGATAAATATTAACACTTAAGTATGAAAGAAAGTAATTTGGTAATTGTCCAGTGGCACCAAGAAAGCAAGCAGGAAAATTATCATCTTAGGCTTGAACACCCAAAGATATAAAATCAACAAATATATTTTAAAAATCATCACTAGTGCTCAGAGGAAAAAGACATGAAAGGTCAAAGGAAGAGTTTAGTTTTATAATGTTAATTACATAATTAATTCAAACTTTTTAAAGTTAGGTGAAATAAATCTTCTCCAAAGTAATTAAGTAGAAAGTATTAAATGGACATAAATAAATAAGCAACTCAGAAAACTAATAATATATAAGTTCATAGCAGGTTGTTTACAGCTAATAAAGAACTAGCAGTTCACAGTTTAAAATCCAGTAACTTAGAAAGCCAGCAATAATTGGGCAGGAAGGACTGTCTATCTCAGTGCCAATTAACATATTTTTATCCCTGTATGTTAATGGTACCAAACTACTCTTAGGCCAAAGGTAATGCTGGAGCTACATCTAGTCAAATTATTCTTCAGAAAAACCTTTTTATTTGGAAAAAGCCAACCCAACTTTCAGTTATCTGCTTCTTTCCAAATTTATTTCAAGTTATTCTGTAATCCATATTAAATTACTTTTTAGTGAAAATTAGGTCAACACAAAAAACAGACATCTTGAGTCATCAGGTCTGCTTCCTTGCCACTGCAGACAGTCATGTCATAATGTAATTAATAATAATCTTAATATGATAATAACTACTCTCACCAACTTATCAAGCTTTCATCTCAGAAACAGCTCAGACATTTAACCCCAATTAATCAATCCTACTGGAAGTAGGAAACTTGTTCCAAAATGAACTCCAGATTCTGACAGACTTTTTTTTTTCATTAGAGACACTTTAATTTCATATCCATTTCTTCTCATGCCCCATTTGTCCTTCAATTTAAGTAAGTATTCCTCTTCCACTGTGCTTCCTATTGTCCCTTTTTTGCTTCATGTGTTTTTGCAATAAGCCATGACAGATTAAAGGCAGTACTTCAGTCTCTTCTTATTGCACAGACTATCCATTCTTATAGGCATTACAGCAGCCCTATGAAACAATTATGTTTCTGGAACACATCTGATAAGAACTGCAGTTTTCCAGGACATGTCATTTGCAGCTACGAGAAATACTTCACCTTATACCTCACAAGATTCATAAACCTTTTTTGTTAGACACAGTATCAGCCACTTTCTCACTAAGACCCAGACACAAAATTCTTTGGCAACTTGCTTTGAGAAAAAAGCATTAATTTTATTTACATCTTGTAAAAGAGTATTACTGTGTTAGAAAGTGATTAAAAAAAAAAAACAAAAACCAAAACAAAAACCATAGAACATTGTGGTGAAAGACCCTAAGAAGTGATTATCATTTTAAAAGAACCAAAACAAAATCAACCCCTCCCCCACCACCCCCCCAAAAAAAAAGGCAAAACCCAACCCACCTCAAAACGAACAACTACAAAAAATAACAGTGGAATTCAGCTTCATTCCTGAATTATAATGATTACTGGTAGTACCAATAAATACCTGAGGGGAGGGTGCAGAGAGGACAGAGCCAGGCTCTTTCCAGTGGTGCCCAGTGACAGGACAAGGGGCAATGGGCACAGATTCAAACACAGGACACGTCTGAACATCAGGAAACACTTTTTTTAATATGAGTGGCACCAAGCACTGGCACAGGTTGCCCAGGGAGGTTGTGGAGTCTCCATCAGAGGAGATATCAAAAACCTGACCAGACATGGTTCTGAGCAACCTGTTCTAGCTGACCCTGCTTTAAGTAGGGGCATTGAACTAGACTCTGTGAAACCTCTGCTTCCAACAGATATCAAACAACTTCAGGAGTGTGCACTATGGCTGGTACCACAGCAGTGCTGGAACAAGACCCAGACTGTACAAAATGTTAACACTGGAAGTCAAGATGAACTACTCTCCAGATCTTATTTTTTTCAGATGTAATCACAGTGTTTAACACTAATTACAAAATATTGTGATCATGGCTTCTTTAGGACTATTATGTAATTTACAGTATCTTGAAAAACAAGGGCACTATCACTTTGGTTTATTGGTACAGAACAGTTTAAATACAGAGCTATTTAAAAGAAGTTGCTCCCTTCAACTAATTTTCTTATGATACATGACCAAGTTGGTATGCCAATAATTGTGTTTCCTTTGTCCAACATAAACACATGCACTCCTGCTGCTACCGCTGTGCCAAATCTGGCAGGCATTTCCCACTATGGTAAACTGGTTTTCTGTAAAGTGGCAAAAACCTAAACAGACAAAAAAAATACCCATTTTCTACTTGCTCAAACTGAACTGTCTTCTCTTAGATCAGAAAAAATGCAAAAGTCAACACTATGTGTTGAAAACATATTGGAAAATAATTGTAAAATGTATAGTATTTATGTAACTAATGATGATTTTGATTTCATGCAGTTTCAAAAAAAAAAAAAGAAAAAGGCAAGCCATGTAGAGATAGAGTTATTTCATTTATACACATGAAAAGCTGTCAATTTTTATACACCATTTACTACAGAAAACATTGATTGGACTTATCATGGGTAAGAAAGATATATTCTGATCCATATCTTCGAAAAAAGCAATTCCTATTTTAGCTTAGTGGAATTTGCTTGGGGTGGCATACAGGAAAAGACTAAAGAGATGGCTGAGACATACTAATGCTGATTACCAGCACATTTTTTGGTAGGGGGGCACAAACATGACGTGTTGAGCTATGAGAATGTTTAGAATCATGAGCACACTTAAAGGTAGGCATCTACCTATTAAGAAAAGAAGCTCTTGATGATTAAATAGAGTGAGGAAATGCCATTGAATTGTTTACTAAGAGATAGAAGATGGTGGGCACAAAGCAGAAATCTAGAGAACAACTATGATCAGTAGGGGATGCTGAAAATACTCCAGGCACCTGAAGATAATTAAGGAAACAATGACAGCTTGATTGTATGTACTGTTCCTGAGCAGTTCGCAAATGGAAGAAATTAATAAAGCCATGGTCTAATTAATCAATCTCTCTCAGATTTTGTCTTTTGTTCTGCATGTTCAAGATTAAAAAGACGTGATAACTGATCCATGACCCAATTAAAGTACTCTTTGTACTTAAAGTAAAAGCATTGTTATGAAGCTATTGGAAATTAAAATAACATATAGACCCAAACTGGGTTGCAAATTCCATACAGAACAGTGCTCATGATACTAAATTATATGATAGAAATGAGTAACTCATAATTGCTAATAGGGTATATTTAAATAATATAAGCAGGTTTTTAACCTTTCCTCATGGATGCTGTCTCATTATTAAAAGAAACAAAATCAAACCTTTCAGGATGCAAAGATCTGTGATTTTATCCCCCAGACTAGCCTAGAAACTCACCAAACAGAACAGGACAACCTACTGTCCATTTCAGTATCTTTGACAACGGTCAAGCTTCTGACTGAGGAATAATGAACTAAATCTGGTCTTTGATGGTCAGCTCCTCACTGTCTATATTCCTCCTACGTTAATAAACATATTATTTACCCCATATCTTAAAACATCATATTTTGTTTACAGTACTTTAAAGTCCATTCCCTGTATCTGAAATTAGTCCATTTCAGTACTGATCTCTTTGACATGGTATAATTTTTTTTTTTTTTTTTTAATTTGGGAAGTATTCTGTAGAGTATTTTCATACTGAAGAATGCTACATACTTACTAAATATAAATATGCACTAAAAATGTTACTCAGAATTCCCCAAACTTCAAGTAAACGGTTGTTAAATCTTCATCTCTCCTTCTCTAATCCTTTTCTTTTAAATCTTTACTACTATGTCCCCTAAATTCATTTTTCCCCTTTCACGTGCAGTTGAGATTTTGCTTGCTGTCTCTGTAAAAATGGCCACTGTTCCCATTGTATTAATAAATTTCAAGGCCAGAGGAATCCATATATGACCTAGCCTGATCTTTTCCCATTACATTTCAACTACTAGAACCGTGTCTCTCTGGAGTGGATTATACAGACAATCTAGTTCACTTAAATTTGACTCACTTTACGTTTGACATTTACACAGAGTAATGGAAGATGAATCACTATGCATTTTAAAGGACAATGGATATCCTTAAAGCTAGTATGCATTTTGGATTTAATATGCCCATTTAGACCCAACAGCACACCGTCTCATTCACTACACAGGCCATTAAAATATGTAATTTTAATTAACCCAACTACTTCTTTCCTAAGAGACAATAAAACACCAAGAATACAGAACTTCAAGATATTTAGCCACATATCTATGACAATCTAAAACAATTATTTCACAAATGCTACATTTTAGAAAGAAGTTTTCTAATTAATAGTCAGATTAATAGTGCATTTGAAACATCACTGATACACTTAAGTACAATAAAGTATTAATTAAATTTCAATTCAAAATTAAATTGTTTTGGATGTGAGAATACATTACCATTTCTAATCCCTCTTTGCAGCTCTCAGCTACTCTGCAGTTTAACATCCTTCAGGGATAAACTAAAGAACTGATTAGCCTTCATGGAACTGGAGAGTTCATGAACATCAACATGAACATTATGGATGTTCAACATTGTTGATATCTTAAGAGGTCCAGTGTGTTTCCATGTTCCCTAGCACCAGCCACAAACACACACACACACAAAAAAAAAAATCAAACAACTGAATTATAACGTGGCCGTATTTGCATCCTGGCAAAAGTCATGTAGCTGAACTTCAGCATTCTACAGAAAACATGGAAAATGTTCCTTTTTTATCTTGAAGTAGCATCTGTACTGCCAAACTGACTCCCTCCTTGCTTTGTTCCAGTGGCCTAACAAACCTGATTGTCCATGGCTGTAGACAAATTAGTTTGCTCTCACACTCTAATTGTGAGCAAGCCCAATAATATACCATCCTTTTCAAGAAAACCTGGGGGTACTTTTTTGGGTAGTCCAGATGCTGAAAGTGGCAGAGCTGTCTTCCTACAATCAGTACAAAGCAGAACAGATTTCTGCCATGCAGCAAGATACTGGGACACCTGATTCAGCCCTGCAAGAAGCCTTCTGTTTCTTTGTTCAGCTAGTTTTTCCACAATGTCTATGTTTATTCTAAAAATTTGAGATTTTTAATTAAAAATAAGAGGTGTTTCCTTCTTTACTAGATAGCTACAAAACTGAGACAAGTAGTACATTCAAAATAAGCAGAATATTTCATCACATAAACAAGTCAAATCTATTCATGTAACAACTATTAGTTATTTGAATTTTCTAGCAATTACAAGGAAAAGTTGTCATTTTTTGGTGAACTGTGCATAGTAAATTTATTAAAATAACTATTGTAAAAAAAAGGACTAAAATGAATGTAACTGACAAGGAGAAATCTTTTTGAGAGCCCTACAAAGTAAAGTCTTGAATTTAACGATTTAATGGGTTTCTGTGTAACAATTTATGAATTGTGAAGAGAATGGTCATTAGTAAATTTGAGTTAAATGTATCAGGTATAGAAATGAACATCATTTGAAAAGCACAGACAGAACTTACAGGCATAGAAAAGGAAGTGCTCTAAGAAAACTACTGTAGCATTTTCCAGTAGGGGATCAGATTTCATCATTCTGGATATTGCTTTCATTCTGCTGCTTGAAGAGACTTACAAATACTGTATAGCCAAGTGAGTTAGTGGGTAGATTATATCTATGCCCTAGGCATTGTAAACTGTGTTCAAAATCATAATTAGAATCAGTTCCATCATTCTATATTATCACATGAAAATACTGCCCAATCAAAAGTTTAGTTGAAACTGATATTTTTGAGATAAGCTTCAGTTTCAAAGGGTTGATTTTTTTTTTCCCCAGCAAGCCACATTTTCTTAGCAAAATTTATCAAAAATCTCCAACAAGTTCTGAGAATGGAAGGAGCAGCAAGTTACCAAAGTAACTGGTTCTGAGCAGAGCACCTTTCCAAGCACACGGTAGCCTGTGGATTAATACAAGGGGTATTGCTGCCTGCCAGTTACCCAGCTTTCTGATGAGCCTAAGAAAAAGGAAATGAGGAGACTATGAAAATAATAGAGCATATTCTTAACATTATTAAAAAACTGCAGAAAAAAGCCACTCAGCAACACCCTGACTGGGATTAAGAGAACACGCATGTTAATGTTGGACAATTTAGGGTTTTCTCATCAAGACAGAAAACTAACAGGAAAAATTTAAATACAAAAATTGAAAAAGATACTCCAGTATGAGAGCATAAAAGCATGCAAAAGGAGAAAAGCATACCAAGGAGAGTCACCAGCACAGGGAAAGTCTATAGTACAGGTTTACAATAAGAAAAGATAAAAGAAAGAAGACAACAAAGAATACAAAGGAAAGCACTTGCAGGTTTACGTAGAGCAAGAGATAGAAGGCACAATAGCACTTTTAAAGAATGAAGTTATTTCATTTCTGCTATCTGTTCACATAATCTGCACACATTATTTACGGTAACCTGTATTTGAGACCGAATGCAGTTATTTTTACACCATAAAAGAACTTGTCAAGGATTTCTAAAATCAAGCCGAAAGCAATCATCTACATGAAAACTAAGCCCATCCTTCCTAAATTGGGAATTACATTAAAAAAAGAAATATTTTTACACAGACTATAATAATTTTTCATCTAAACTTGACTTGGAAACATTTTAATACCCTCACACTTCACTGCCAGTTTCAATCAGAATTCATAGCTCATACAGGTGTTAATATAAGATAGTCCCTTATATAACTACAGACAACTCATGAACATTTCAAAACTGCATGAGCTTCTGAGCAGAGAGACAAAGACATACCTGAACTTCATACTGTGTAATTACACTCTGGTGCAATGATCAAACACAAAGCTAATCTAGGGGCCACCACCAACACACCGAAAGTCAGATTGGTATGTTTTGTATAATAAAAGGTTAATAAACAATACATGATTATTGTAAGATTTAAGGAGACTAGGAAAAAACCCCAATTATTAGTGAAAGCTGCAAGTATATGTGTCACCATGGATGCATATTAAGAAACATGAGAGGTGTAAAGACTGTGCTTAACTCTCGGGGAAAAGTTATGAGCTGCACCTATTTAATGCACTTGTCAGCAGGTGTATTAGTCCATATGGGCTTCTGTGCCAGCCGAGCTAGATCATCGCTGCTCCTTAAACTAGCATATCTAGAGCTAATTGAGTATTTCCACCTCACACTGAATTGCAAAAAGAAAAAAATAAAACAAAACCTCAACAACACCAAATCACACATCTTTAGTTTTCACTGAGGCAAAGGTAGAAAAAGGAGATTGAACTAGTCAGGAAAAGCATAGCCAATTTGCAGAGAGAAAATAGAAATAAAGGAAACTAGGAAAGGAAAGTGGAAATAAAGACAAATTAAAACAGAAAATAAAAACTTTGGCCTACCATACAACCTCAAAGTATTCTTTGGATAGAATTAAAAATGGACCAAAAAGATTTTGCAAGTATTGTGTATGATCCTTGCACTCAGCCAGATCATGTTGTGTGCAGGAATACAGGACAGGAAGGATTCCTATATCACCACATCTAGCTACTTGCTTCCACCTGCATAGTATACAGTTTTCCAGTATCCACCATTAACAGATTTATCCTACAACTCCCTCACCATCTTCTGCCTGTTATTGCTCTGTATGGGTCTTTCCAGAACCCCAATCCTCTGACCTTGAATCTTTAATTTCCCAGCCTATAGTATTCACAGGGAATTTATACCTATTTCTTTTTTGTTTCAATGTTATAGTATAAATTCAACATAAGTTCTGCCATTCCTAGGTATCTATAAAGGAGAGTCCTAATGCTTGAACAGTAATTTTTTTATATTAGCTATACAGACTCAGAAGAAACAGAAAGAGGGCTTTTCTGCAGACAGTGTTCTCAGATGTAGAAGCAACAGGGAAGGAGCATAATACAAGACAAATCAGAGAAGAAAATGGAAACTTCTTCAGTCAGTGGGAAATATATTAACAGTAGCTTAATTCAGGCACATGTTTGTGGACAACCATATCTAGAAAGTTAGCCATAAAATAACAGCATGAATGTAACGAAATTAAGAGTGATTTAAAACAATATGGTCCAGAACAAACAAGTGAAAGGAAAACAGGGTTGATATATGTTTGCAAAGAAAAGCAAAATATGTTTTGTCAAATACGGTACAAATCACATAATAATATAAACAGAGTATAGAAACTAAGTTATCTGCATTTAAAACAAACACCAAAAAAAAGCCTAGTACAGCTCTGAAAGTCAAATGTGGAACAATTATGGATGAATGAGATTTGCAAACATCGCAAACCAAAATCAGTGAAGAATCTAGACTTTTATTTTTAGTAATTATAAAAATAATTCTACGTTCCATCTGCACTATAGAACAGGTTCCTTTACCAGTTTCCATATATAAACAGCAGCCATAAGATCTTGCAGACCTAAACTTAAAAAAAAAAAAAGTATTTGTCTCTGATAAAGGGACTGAAACTGAGATAAAATGAGATAGCTGTCAATCAGAATAAGTTTGATACTTCTCAGAGGAAGAAGTGTTATCTGATTGTAACATTTCATATTCCCTCATCACTCTGTAAGTACTGCTCAGAATACTGGCCCTTGTAATACGTGAAAAGCGTACTCCAGACATGTTCAAAATGGTAAATGGAAAGACAATAAATTAAAGTGGTTTATACATTGACTAAGCACCTTTTAGGATTCAGACATTTGGAAGTGTATTTCCAATTTTCATGCTGTCACTTTTATTATTTCTCTCATCAACTACTACTTTCTGAAACCATATACAAAATTAAAGCCTAATCTGTATGGGAGAATGAAGCCTCTTCCTAATCGCTTTTAAAGTTGGATGGCTGCCACGCAATATAGTCAAAAATAAAAAACACAGAAGGAAAAATACTCAAGACAAGGAGGAAGATCGAGGAGGGTGGAAGGAAGAATCCCAGATAAAGTTATTGCTCCAAAGACAGCAGTCTTTCTCAATAAATGTGACTGGTAAGTAGTAGAAATAATCCTAGTAACATGGATCAGAACCCAAGGTTCCCACTTTTTAGGTGAATTACAGCAGCATTTACAATTACATTCTAAACAAAGAAAACCTTGCCTTTTTAATAAACTGGAAATATATTTTACCACCTCATTTACACCACTTACTCAACAGAATGCAATTTTGTGTTTGTTAGTAAGCTTTTTCTGTATAATCATCACTAAATCACTTTTTAAACTTTCCAGTTACAGTTTTTGAAAGACTGGAAATAATCCTGTTTTCATCATTCAGCACAGAGGAGGGAGCAGGACTGGAGAGGGCAGGATAACGGTGGCAGTGCGGAAGCAAATCTGTCATTCCTTTTGCTTGATGGTTGGATTTGTAACACATTCCATATTGTCCACCAGCTCTTTATTAGACACAATGAGACTGAAGCATAAAGGAATGACCATATCTCAAGCTCATCTTCTTTGGATGGTCTACTCTCCATGTCTCCAAGACAATGTCTCTGTTCTGCTCCAGATCCTCCTCCCACCCAGTTTCCCTAACCCTATCCATCGCTGTATGAGACAGCTGGTGAAACTCACATTACCTTCACTCTGTTAAAAACTTCACTCACTGGTGATAGAAGTTTCAGAGGGCACCTACACACAGTCATCTGAGGTCACTCCAATGCCAAGGTGAAAGGAACCTCCCTCCAAATACTTTCAATCTGACAGAAATATAACTGATTTTCCAGTTCAAAGGAGGAATCAAACCTGTTTTTTCTTTTTTTTTTAATATTAGGTTGAACAAAAAGAAATTCAGTCCAAAATTTCTGCCTAATGAATCAACAGTGATTTCAAGCACTCAGCCGTGACCCAGATGTTGTTTCATTAGCACATAAATTAGAACATCTTCAAAAGGAGAGGTCGAGATGCTCATCCCACAGTGCTCTATAGCTTTATAGTAACAGTGTTCTTCTGAGGGGTCAAAGGCTTCAATTCAAATCTACACTGAATTACACACAAAGAGGACTTAAATACTGATTTCATGCATGTTGGGAAATCTTCTTGCAGAACACTGTTCAAGGCTATCTCAAAACTTAATTGAAAAGGCCATACATTTAAAACTGCGGGGGATTACTG
Source organism: Eurypyga helias (assembly GCF_000690775.1). Taxonomy (NCBI): domain Eukaryota; kingdom Metazoa; phylum Chordata; class Aves; order Eurypygiformes; family Eurypygidae; genus Eurypyga; species Eurypyga helias. Next base: position 24,517 of record NW_010237717.1, read on the forward strand.
ACTACGGACTAATCCTACGCAGTTAGAAATTGTTAGAAGACAGAACAGGGCAAGATAACTGCCTCTGGTGTCTCTTCCAATTTGCAATACCCCTGTTTTTTGTTTGTGTGTTTTTTAAATCCTACTGAAAGTAATTTCCAAATCTGACCTGAATTCAGAAATGTCATGCATACTAATAGTACACTGCGATGGGTGGTGGAATAAAATATTTATTGAAAAATATGCCCTAGTTACAATCCCCTGATAATCTGTGGGGTTTTTTTGGTTGGTTGGTTGGTTTGGTGGGTGGGTTTTTTTTGTTCGTTTTGTTTGGGGTTTTTTGTTTGGTTGGTTTTTGTGGGGTTTTTTGTTTTTAGACTATGGTATATTTCTGCAATGCTTACTCAAACCTTTCTTAACAGTGATATTGCTTCTAAAGAAACAAGTAGTACTTTTAGGATATGATTTTAGAATTCAAGTCAAACATTTCTGGATGAAACATTATTTCTATAACTTTCAATTTGTGAGTATAATTTAATTTTTGGCAACTGTCAGAAGTTGACATTTTAAAGCTATTTCATTCTTCCCTGCTATGGAGTCACAATAGTAATAAAATCTTCAAGAAGGACAGTACAAATAAATATAGTATGAAAAAGGAAAAAATCATGTAATACATTAATTTATATTATTTTTCAAACATGTATCACTGAGACAAACTTTACAGAAGCACAAACTGTCATATTTGGGCAATATATCAAATGTCAACCACCCTTTGTAACAAAACATCTGGGAGATGCAAGTCGCTTTCGTAAATTTAAACTAACATGAGCTTAAACAAAATACTGAAAAGTGAAATGAGTATTAGGAATGCTCCAATCAAGGCTGTAACAGAAATTAATCTTTTTAAAATGGTGCAGAGAATAAGTACAGGCTCGCAATCCTCAGCTGGCTTTACGAAAAACCAGTATCATTATCAGTTCAAGAGCTTCCCAACAGCCTGAACTATTAGGGTTCTATGTAGAAAAATCACCTGTATGCTCTTCATTTTCAGCTTACTGCTCTGGGATATGGATCTCATTATGGGATACATGGGATGAATATTGCAGGCCTGAACAGAACTTGTAATAGGATGTTCAGGGGAGGAACCAAATGTGGGGAAAAGGAGGGATGAAGATGATCTGGGGAGGAACAAGCATGTGAAACTGGAGGAATAGGGTAAGAGGATAAAAGGGGCCAGTCGTGTAAACAAACTGCTGGCCAGTCGTGTAAACAAACTGCTGGCCAGTCGTGTAAACCAACTGCTGGCAAGTCGATTAAACAAACTGCTGGCCAGTCGTGTAAACGTAAACAACCTGCTGGCCAGTGCACTTGTCTGGCCATGCCTTGGGCTAGATTTCCAATTTCCAGCTGCTGGAGAGACCACAGTGTCTGGGGGTCAACAAGGCATTATATGTACAAATATAGGCATTTTGCACTAAAGGGACTTAAATTTTGATCATCCAGAGACAGAAAAAAGATAAGACTCTTGGAGCTGTTGGGTCTGTGTGACTGCTGAATGTCTGATGTTTGTGGTCAGTCCTATACATATGAGCTGTATACGCATGTTTGTGTCCATGTGCCTACTTGGAATATATTCTCAGCTTTGCTACTGCTCAGACCTGGGGCCATGGAGCTGCAGCAGCCTTACTAGTGGATCTGGGAACCGCTGACACCACTTATCAGCGTAACAACTCTTTAAGATTCTATACAATGTCTGCTCTTTTATCAGAGGTGGTTTAAATCATTGCAGAAAAGGAACTTTCATGTCTTTCAGAAGCTAAATTCTCTGAGCACTGCAAAACAGTTAATGGATTTTAAAAGGGTCTGAAAGAGCTAGCATTAGAGTATTTGCATAGAATGACATTTAGCATGCCATATTTCTTAGGATGAGCACTGCAAACATGAATAACAATTGAAGATGCTTCCAAATGTAACAAGCAATTCAAAATAGATTATGAATATTTTTTAATAACAAGATGGAATTTTCAGGCCAGAGCTTCAGAGATTTGCTGAATATAAGGCTTCAAATCTCCATGCTCAGAGCTTCCTGTTGGACAAGCGTGAGCCATCAGCAAGATTGGAAAAAAGCAAGTTACTGAGCACATCAATATATTGGTAACATAGAGAACATGCTTACTGGCAAAATAGGCAGCATGCTTATTATACACACAGGTTCTTCCAAATTGCAGGCCAAGACTCACACTCCCATTAAGGAGGACTGACCATAAGCCTTACTTCATCTCTCAGAAATTGATAGAAAGTCCATTGTCTCAAATAACTGCTTTGCAGTAATTTCTTTCTACACACACACAGACTTTTTCTCCCCTAACTAGAAATACTGGTGACTGACTTCTATTAGCAAAAAAAAAAAAAGAGACATTCTTACAGTGCAGAGCATTATAAATAAATTCTAAGAAATAAAATATTAGTATCAGATGTATTATTTTCTTTAGAAGAATCTATTATTCCTCCTTCATACTTGCCAGATGCAAATCCAATATCTTACAGTTCTTTCATTCAACTCAAGACTTCAAGAATAACAATCATCCAGAAAGACACTGGAAAATGCCAAAAAAGCCCTGAAGTAATCAGTGATTAGTTATTACAGTAAAAGATACTTTTAAATATCTTCAGTTACAGATGAACCCTTCATTTTGAAGTCCATCACTGGGACTCAGAGTTGAAAACAGATGCAGAAAACAGACAATACTTCATCATTTGCTTTCTTTATAATAAGAATTTCCTCCTTTCCCACATAAAGTGATAGTTATATTGTGACAAGTCTTTTAGTAGCTTCTATAGAACCACCCTCATGAAAGAATTTCACTTCCATGTATTTAATAAACTAGAAAAAAAGCTGAATAACTAGCAGAGGGCAGGAGAGAACAAGCATATATCCATTAGTTTAATTCTTACTAAACAAATGAGCCAAAGTGTAATGTGTTCAGCTAAGGCCTTTTTTATATTTCAAATGTAACTTTAAGTGTTAAGCACAAATTATTGCAGGAAAGCTTTTAGATACTAATAAGCAAAAAGTGTGTCCGGTTTTTCTCTCTCTTTCCCCTCACCCCCCACCCCCCCTTCCCCATTTTGGTTTGTTTGGATTTTTGAGAGGTTTTTTTGTTGGTTTTGTGTCTGGGTTTTGGTGTGTGGTTTTTTTGTGTGGTTTGTTTTTTTGTTGGGTTTGGTTTGTTTTTTTTTTTTTTTTTACTGGTAATCAGGACAATGGAGAGAGTAGATTAAGTAAATCAGGCCTTTTGGAAAGTCTGTTGCTGATGAATCTGTTAAGTACCTCTGAGGCATCAGTGTAACACGCTATGTAAGATGATGTTCACACCCTGGAACTAAATGTAAATAACATAAGGCTTATTAGGAATTCTTTCACTGTGAGAAACCAAGGAAATCTGGGGGGAAAGGGACAGAATAGTTAAATATAAGCACAATCAGAGGGAAAAACTAGTAGAATAGTGTGAAGTAGGTATCCAAGGTCAGAGAAGGATTCAGAAAGTGTATCTACTGGTAAAGAAAACAAGGACAATAAACAAAGTACATTAAGTTTATAAAGTAAAGGAAGAAAAAAGATCAAGAAAACGACATTTGATTTTTTTTTTCCTTTGCATTACAAAAATATGACAAAAAGTCAAAATGTGAGTCAAGAAGAAGGACCTTATAGGAATACAGAACCAGGGTATGAAAAAGTGAAGGAAGGAAGATGGGTTAATAGAGAACAGGCGCTCTAAAGAGAGAATGGATAGGGGAGTTTTCAGGCCCTGAATTGCAAGGGAGACAAAGTAAGTGTATGACCACATAAAGGTAGCAAAATAAGGGAGAAGGAAATACAGCAGGACTGTAGAGGAGAGCAGCACTGTCCTTGGGAAACAGAAATGGCTGCTAAGAGTTCTCTTTAAGGCAGTTCAAAAAAGAAAACTGATTGGATTACAGCACAGAAAACAAAAATATAAAGAGTGGAAATACTATAAAGGCGGCAAAATCTGAGCAGGGACTTTCTGCTTAAATCAGGAAAGTAAAGATCTCAAGGCAGCAAGTCTTAAAGACTTGTGGTGCCATGGCACTGTAGGGAGTGGGTTTTAGGAATGAACAGTTGGTCTAACAAGGTCTAACTGAAAGAAAATTGTGCAATCAGGAAAGGTCTCCTAAAATACAAGTTGCCAGCTGAACTAGGATACTGTTTCAGGACTCAAAGAATGCTGTGCATTTGGCTAAAAGTTCGGCAGTCTCCAAGAACACAAAACTGAGACAGTTGTGACAGTGTATGTGACATTACAAATATGAAGACAGGATCTCTCTCTGTGTCATACTGCTGTCATTGAAATCATAAGAGCCTAAATAGCATTATAACTTATTAAAATAACTGGCATCTTCTGTATGTTCTACGGCTTTAGCGTTTGCTCCCAAAACCTAACATACCCAGATTCCCTGCTTTTATGCCATGGTAACTAAAGACAGGGGGAGCAGTAAGATGATGTTTCACAGCGTTTTAAAAACTGAGTATTTACAAGCATTGAAGCATTAAAAATATTACTTTTTAGTAACTGACAGGCATGAAATACATGGATCATTTTGTTATTACGCAATGTGCATAAATCTGAATGAGCCAAAAACTAATTTTATCTCAAGTTTATGCTATCTTCAAAACATACACACAAAAAAAATATCAACATCTATTTTCTGTCCCTTGTCTGGAGGATATATTTCAGATTACAGTCTAAACTTGTATCTACTTTGCTTGAAAAGCAAACTTTAAAATACAATAACCTGCTGCTACTCTAAATCATGTTTTCAGTGGAAGTTTCAGCTACATGCCAAAAAATTTCTAGGAAAAATACACTAAAATCAGGCAGCTGCTAGCACATACCTACAAGATAGATGCCTATTAGACATTTAATAGAGTTACACAAATATAATCTATTTTCTTTTCTTGCTTTCCATGGCACACTAGACTGGTTCTTAATAAGTTTAATCAGACCTGAGCCCAAGAGAGCAGCAGGTCTTTATGAATTTTAGTGCAAATCACAACCTGAATGTTTCCTCCACAGGGAATTTCCTTCTTCTTTAATGACCAGCAGAAGATCATTTGTCTTTAGACACCCATGCTATGAGAACGTGCCCTTCCGTGTGTCCCCCACAGACTGTATTCCTTATATCTATGATTTGTTCTTCATTTTCCTGCACTTCTCAGGCTTTATAGTTTTCTTATGGTTACTATTGGGGGGGAAAAAAAAAAAACCCAAAACATACACACAAAAATCTCACTCCTCCCAAAACTTTAATATGCAGAAGACTCTCTGCTTTCCCTCACCTCTTATGGAGGATGACATGAACAACACATATCAGTAATTCCTAGGTCTTCTTTATCCCCCACTTGGGAGATCTTTTACACAGCTCTGTCAACACGGCAATAAATACCCCTACAGCAAAGTATTCATGAGCATAGAAACTGGATAATTTCACTTAGATGGTCTCAAACAAAAATTTTTTTCAATATTTTGGTATTTTTAAGGCCTATGAGTCTAAAGTACTTATATTATGGTATTAATATGGAATACATACATAAAGCTCATAAGCATGTATCTATGAGTGTATGCATAAAATATTTACTTCTTTTCATAAAAATATGTGAAATAAAGAAAACATTTTAAAAAAGTATATCTTCTTGCTCTCAGGTTGTGGGTGGGGGGTGGGTTTTGTTTTTGGTTTTTGTTTTTTGGGTTTGTTTTTTTTTTTTTTTTTTTTTTTAAATACCTCAACTTTGTCAGTCAAAACTCTGGATCATCCAATTTCATGCAGCTATCCAAATATATTTTACCCCTTTCACGCTACTAAATTAACGTGTATTTTAAAGCTATATATTCTTTGCATTCATGTTCCTTCCAAAATATTTTGCAAATGACACAGTATATTCATTTCATACCTATCAATGGAAAGCAACTCTCCCTGGGATGAATTGCAACTGTCTATTGTAGCATATAATAGTATGCAGCAATATAGGGCAGGAAATGAGGAGCACACCAGAGCCAGCTGTAACTGCAGGAGACATTTTTACGTTGATGGTGTAATTATCCACTCTGGAATTTTGCCAGAAAATCAACTAGCAATACTCTGGCAAAACACAGCCTCAGTTCGACACTGTCCCGCACGACATC
>NW_010237718.1:0-47310 GCF_000690775.1 Eurypyga helias
TAGCTGTCTAAATAAAAAACCCAAAAGGATGTTTACCTAGAAACTCATTTTCACACTACAGGAGAAAAATCACAGAACATGAGAATACAGACTGTATATGGGTACACTACATCAATGTTGCTGGCAAAAAAAAAAATCTGAATTTGGATACAAGACAAACAGATGTATTCATGTGAGAATATACTCTGAAAGAACAGTAAGTTCTTTGTGAAATTGTGGTGCTTTATTTAAAGAAATATAATTATTAAGTATTAATTAAATACAGTATAAATACTATGCTTAATATAATATTAAATATTATAAGATTATAATATTAATCAATAATAAATTACTTTTGGAAAATATCATTCTATTCAAATTATTAATATTCACAGTATTCAAAATAAGTAAGACTTATTACTGATTATTAAGTAGAATGAAAATCAATTCTATTTTTTTAACAAAAAACCCCATTAACTGTGAGGAAATTAAATACAAAATTAATATTGATTTGGACTAAACTAGTATAAGCATGAATTAACTAAAAATTGTAAGCTGGATAAGTTGATAGAAATCTGTAAGAATGAAATTAAAACCAAAAGAAATAATAAAATGTTATCAATGACCATTCTATCCTTGTTTCTGACTTCCCACATTCACCGAAGCACTGCATACAGAATCTGTGTTGCTACTATACTGTAGGCAAAAAACTCTGCTCATATGGCTGCAAAATATTGACTGAAGGAGTAATCTTAAATTTCAAAGAATCTATACTCTGCTTTAAAATGCTAGTATAAAAAAGAATGTTAGGACTTTTTCTTACCATAATCAGTAACATAGAACTCGTACATTGTTTGACTGGTGCCAGGAGAGATTTCTGGTAAGTCTAATTTGTTATCATGAGCTCTAATGAAGGCTTCAAGTTTGTCTTTACTGTCCAATTCCAGAAGGGCACCTAAACTCCACATTATTGCAAAGCAGAACAATTTATGCAGATGAAATATAGTTGATAAACCACCTTCTTCCTTCGATGGAATCAAACCCTCCAGAAGATTAATAGACTGAAAAGATTTTAAAATATTATGTAAAGAAAATATTACATAACCACTTTTTGTTTTTATATGGATATGCACATGCATTATTTATATGTATTCAAAATTTAATCATAATTTGAAAATGAATACAGGTTACCAAAGAATAACATAAAATTCAGAAGTAAAAACCCAAGAAAATAAAGAAAACAAACAAACAGACCCTGACTTCTAAAATCACACAAATGGTTGAAACAAATCAGATTAATACTTCAGCTTGTCCAGCACCTTATCTGCAATACTGAACAAAACTGGATACTCAGGAGTAAAAACAAATTAAAAATTCTCTTGACTTGTGGTGGTACTGGGGGTAGTGCTTCCTGCTAGTATTTCCTTTAGTTTAGGGCTTTCTGAACCAAATACAGTCTTTCTGGGTTTAGTAATCCCCTCTGGATTTTTCCACCCTGAAAATATTGAGACTGGTCTTGAACCTACACAAACTTTTATCATCTATAACTCCTTTGGCAAGATGTTCCATAGGTTTGCTGTTCATGGCATTGAACAGTTTGTTTTTTCCCTGTGTGAAACCCGTCATGCTTACCTTCACTGAATTTCATTTCCCATTTTATTACCTATTTATTCAGTCTCATAAAGTCTGTCTACAGTTCTTCATGGTTACCTGTTTTGTCCTTACTACCCTGAATAATTTAGTATCATTGTTAAACTTCTTCACCTAAAACTTTTCCAAAGTGTTTATGAATATTTTAAACAGCATTGGTCCCAGAAAATGTACCTCAGGACCAGTAGTAACCCCTGTCCTTCCTAAGAACTGATACTCCAATCACACATTTCTAATCTTCTATTCAGTTATTTATCTAGAAATTAACCTCCTATCTTCTGCTATGACTGCTTATCTTCCAGGTAAATCCCTGGTAAAGAACTTTGTTGAACAACTTTGTTCCTTCATGCAGACCATATCAATTAGATTATTGACTTTTCCAACAGGCTTGTAAGGCAGGATAAACTTTAACAAAATCTGTGTTGAATCTATTAAAATACATTATATTTGACCTCCTAATGAGTTGGGCTAGAGGATGGTAATCAGCCAAAAGAAAAACTTATAAGTAAAAACAACAGAAAAAATCATGCAGAACAATACTAGAATATATACAGTTAGAACGTCAGTGGAAATTATAAGGAGGAAGCAAAGGTGAGATCAGTTTTTATATAAAACAATTATTAAGTTCTTCTAGATGAAAAACAACTTAAACTGTGAATGTTAACAGCAGATAATTTGGCACGTGGGCATGTGTGGGTGAATATTCAAAACTGAACTTTAGAACTCAAGTACAAGCCTGCTATCTGCTAGATGCAACTAGTTTGAGATAGTTTTAAATTTTGAAAACGTGTGATCTAAACCAAAATGGCACATCCTGAATCCCATAGTTAATAAAGAGGCATAAGGCAGACCCACCATCCAGGAAGTTGACAAGTTACAATGTTCTGCACATAGACCATTTATGGCAAAACTGGGATCTTAAGTTTCTGGAAAGGAAAGGTGATGCAGTAAAGAAGGGGCCACAAAAGAAGTGGTCTTGGAGAAGAAGGGTCCCAAGGTGGTGGGTGAAGGAGGTGAAGATCCTATTGAAGAAAAGATCCTGGAAATGGTGGGTGATCCTAGATATCAGAGAGATGCACGTAGACAAACACTGGATGATGCAAAGAAATCTTGCCAAGTAATGCTCAGTCTTGATAGCTGTAAGCAGCTGCACAGCACAGAAACCAACATAACTTTTTTCCTTACCTTCCCACACAAAGAATGAAATCCTTACTGTGAAGAGAAACCAAGACTAAGTGACTGTAACACTGGAGAAGGGAAGCCGGGGAGAATCTGTGAAATTATTAAGTAGGGTAAAAGCTTTCGCCTCACTGGCTGTTGGGTAAATCCCAACATGAAGATCCACTAAGGGTTATTGGCTCTGTCACACCTGTGACAGAAGCTTACTGGAGATTTTAATTTGCAGGAAGAAATATTCAATATAGGTTAAATTGGAGAAATATTTCCCTGACCAAAAAGTATGAGTAGAACACTGACTTGCTCACACTTTCTAACAAGCCCTAATCAAAAGCATAGAAACTTCTAGTCCCAGAAAAAGTCTCCCATGAAGAAAACATCAATTCAGTCAGAGTTTTGACAGTTAACAAAAGTAGACTAAAAAAATAATATTTTTCTCTAAAAATTTTGTGCATAGTATGTCCATCTTGTTTATCTTCATAAACTGGCAGTTGCACAGTTCCTGCCTGTGGACATCAATTCTGTAGAAACCCTAATTCCATTTGATACTGCAGTTAATCTCTGTAGCATGCAGTGTGGGAATTAATGTGCAGCAAAATACTTCAGACTGTTGAAAATCTGAAGCTAACTGCCTAATGAACAGCAAAGAGGTACTGGATGCAAATGGACTACTGTAATATTAAATTGAAGTATTAACGAAAATATTATCTTCTCTTCCTTCTTATTCAAAGGCACTACTGAACTTGTTACAAGAGTGTCAATATAAAACTGGTGTTAGAGGGACAAGTGGAAAATCTGGAGAGTTAGAATCTGCAGATGACAATAGACTCAAACAAATCAGCCGTGGACAAAGTGTAGGGCAGACAGTCTTGTAAAGTATGCAAAACACATAATCTTATTATTAATAAATCACTGATAAAGTTTGGACTCCACTCAAGGTAGAATTCCAATTGATAGAAAGGGACAGGCAAAAATTACTACATTGACCTTGGAAAAGCGGACTAACAGGATCACAGAGATAAAAAGAGAATTATTCTTTAGTCTCTCTCCTGACAATACCAGTAGGGTTAGTCTGATCCTTACCACAATTTGATATTAAAAGAACAGGAATGACACCACTAACTTATTAAACATATGTTTCTGAAAACTTACTGAAGCCTGCAAATTCCAGTCAACAGAAGACTAGCCTACATGTGAAATGATAAAGAGAAGTTTACTTCTACACATCTCTAACAGTTCCTCTTATATTGCCTAAGAAACAAACATTGACTTTGAGGTTTTCTTTTTTAGGAAAAAATCTTTGCAAATTAAATATTTTTGCTATCAAATGTTCTCTTTGTTATTTCTGCACGTTTACTACAGTCAGTAAATTCATACAGATTTACGCAGTATCCGTTTTACCTGTATAATATAGTTACATACCAGAAGCTCCATTTTTGGATTAAGGTTTAGTTTCATATACATATATGCTGGTTCAAAGATTCTATCATACAAACTCTGTAAAACTTCAGCTTCTTGAGAAGAACGCTTTTTCAACCATGCCTGAAAAAACCCCACAATATTTTTCTGTATAAGATGTATGAAAAGGTAAAGTCAGGAGTAGCCAGTGATAATAATCTTACTTGCAATATTGGTCTCCAGCTGAGGGCAGAAGAACTGATGTAGACCATACCCATTTGAGAAACTGTTGCTGGAGAGGCATTCTCAATGTTGTGGAGCTCCAACAACAGTTTACATGTAGGAGACATAGGAATTCCATCTCCATTTGCTAGAGTGAGGGTCTTGTTATCATCCAAAACTGAATTTAAATTCTCAATCCAGATTGCATCTACAGGACCATCTAATATCAGAAACACATTTTCACCTGGAAAAATAATCAGAAGAGGTATAGTTCATATCACCATGCTGGAAGAGCAACAAAAGTTTACAAAAGATGGTCTAGCACTTAAAAATATAAAAAAGTATATTTTATTTGTTGTAATTTCTGCAATTCATTAATCAATCTCATTACTGTGTAAATTACATATTTGGTTAAAGAATTATTTTTGAAACAATTAATAGCAAATGAGGGCACAAGCATATCTTTATACTGCTGAGTGTCTCTGCTGAGATTACCTTGTCTGGTTGTCAGACAGACACTGCTCCCCACTCATTCCCCCTCCTCAACAGAACAGATGGAGAAAATAAGATGAAAATCCTTGTGAGTTGAGGCAAAGACAGGGAGATTACTTACCAACTACTGTCACGGGCAGAACAGACTCAACTTGAGGAAAATTGATTTACTGCCAACTAACATAGACTTGGATGATGACAAACAGACAAGAAAACTACAAGACCTTTCCCCCACCTCCTTGTCTTTCTCCAGGCTCAACTTCTTCCTCCCCACATAATCTAGCTCTTCCTTCTTCTTCCCCTCACCTCCCCCTCCTGAGCAGCACAGGGCGGGATGGGGAATTTAGCATTTTGTTGCTAAAATAAGGTGTTTAATATTCCCAGACCCTATTTAAATTAATGAAAACTATCATCACTAATAGAAAATCTGTTTGTTTTTCTTTTACTTTCAAACATAAATATAGAGGAAAAAACCTAAATTTTGGCAATCAAATTTTTAAATTCTGGCTTTGTTTTGAATGTAGAAAATTTCCAACAGAGAAAATATAGACATGTCCAGTATAAAAAAATCAACATTCAAACCTCTTTCTAGGAAGGTTCCTTAGAAAATTTCCTTTTATACATATAATTTTAATTTTACAGATACAATTGAATTACTGTAAAAAGGAATTTCAGTGTTCTATTCCTAAAATAGTGACATATAAATATGAGTAATCAACATATGAAAAACCACAGGGAAAAAAAAAAATCAACTTTCTTTCAAAGCTAGTGCAACTAGTACAAATAAATCTAAATGATAATTTGTCAGTTTCCAAGTAACACATCTGGATTGTAGAAATGAAGTGGCAAGGAAATTAACTATTTTTTAGTGCAAATTCACTGCTGAAATAACACATTTTTAAACTGTTGCTTTTTCTTGAGAAGTGAACTGCAACCTTATCTATGTTCTCTATAGTTTCTCTCAAGAAGGAACTTAGCAAATTCAAGATGCATTTTTCAACATATCATCTAAGCAGTATTTTTATGATACCACACACAAAGTATTTACATACCCTTTTTAGCTTTCAGTGTTTTCCTCCACAATGCAGAAAAGATTCCATCTGTCCAATCATTAGTTGCAGCATCTAGTTTTCCAAACATCTGAGGAGCAGTAATAGCTTTGGGGTTCATCCGCATTTCTCTATGAGATTGGCCACATTCTGTCAGTGCTCTCATTAATGTAGTTATGACCATTTCTTTCATTTATAGTACCTACATTCATGTTCACTTTCATGCTTAACCTTGTTATAGGTTTCCATAAGCTTGTCATAACACATGCAAAGACATATATGTTCTATACATCCTTTAACTCTTTCAGCTGAATACAGATTACCCAACCAGAGTATAGGTTCTCAAAACTTGTGTGAGAAAAACCTTTATTTACTACAATGTCCGCTCAAATGCACCCTGAAGACTCTTTTCCACTACAGAAACATATCTAAGTCAGAAATACATACCCCCTCCATTTTTCTTTGCTCTTATAAAGGTCTTCTAGCACTATCCTCCTACTTAGCAGGAGTTGTGCCCTGGCTATGTTTCTTTTCACTCTTTATTTACTGTTTTGGCCTTCTAAAGGCCTCCTAATCCTTCTTATGCCCTACTGTCGCTACCCTAGTCCAAGAAACTCTTGTTCAGAGACCCGTGTAGGTGCCTTACTGCTTCTTTCAGATAACTCAGAGGCACTACCATATCTGGGAAAAGCTGGGTTAATAGCATGCTTTAAAGTGGGTTGTTTTTTGTGTTTTTTTGAGGGGGGTTTTGTGGTTTTTTGGGTTGTTGTTTTTTGGGGTTTTTTTAATTATTTTGGATAATTTAGGGAAATAAAAATGTAAGTCCTTGGATTGGTCTTCCTTAGTGTTGTGTACACACAACACTAAGTTTTTCCCATATTAGAAGCACAGGTCCTTGAGTGAGACAGTGGTTTAGCTACCAACATGATGCTCTGACTCCTATTTGTTAAAATAGTTTCAGAAAAAAAGTTTTACCTGATTAAGCTTAGGATTCCATGGTGGATGGTTAATCAATCCTGCTTCTTCAACCTGATTAGCTACTGCAGCCTGAAGCTCAGCATAGCTACTACTGTCCAACTGTAACCCCGGAAAGAGATCATTGATAAGACTGAGAAACAAAGGCTCATCTTCATCTATCTGAAACAAAAAAATTTATTAAGTGCTTAAAGCACGGTGTCATGGTTTAACTCCAGCTAGCAACTAAACACCACACAGCTGCTCACTCACTCTCACAGGAGGATGCAGGAGAGAATTGGAAGAGTAAAAGTGAGAAAACTCATCGGTTGAGATAAGACAGTTTAACAGGTAAAGCAAAAGCTGCACACACAAAGTAAACTGACAATTCATTCACTACTTCACGTCAGCGAGCATGTTCAGTGACCTCCAGGAAAGCTGGGCTCCATCACACGTAACAGATACTTGGGAAGACAAATGCCATCACTCCAAATCTGTCTCTTTCCTTCTTCTTCTTCCCTCAGCTTTATATACTGAGCATGATGTCATATGGTATGGAATGTCCCTTTGGCCAGTTGGAGTCAGCTGTCCCTTCTGTGTCCCTTCCCAACTTCTTGTGCACCCCCAGCCCACTCACTGGTGAGATGGTGTGAGAGGCCAAAAAGGCCTTGATTCTGTGTAAGCATTGCTCAGCAATAACTAAAACACCCCTGTGTTATCAACACTGTTTCCAGCATAAATACAAAACACAGCCCCATACCAGTACTGTGAAGAAAATTAACTCCATCCCAGCCAAATCCAGCACATAGGGTTATCCAAAGCATGTTCTCAACCCAAAATGAATCTCTTTTAAAATAATAAACAACAAGAATGTATTTTCTAAATACAGATGCTTGTGTTTAAAACACCACCAGCCAACAACACAGATCGCTACAAATATAGCATTTTGAAGACATCATCCATATGCCATGTGAGAAATAAATTCAACACTGAAAGAAATTTCCCACTGAGTAGACACTGGAATCTATTTGTAAAATTGATGTGTAAAACACTTGTAGCGTATATTGGAAAGAATATCCTCTCTGGAAGGAATCATTAAATATCTAATTTAGTGCATACTCAAATTATTCAGTTTACTTATGGTACAACAGTAGTCTGTACATAAGTCAGTACATAAAATGTCACACCCACAGCTAAGCCACTATTAACCAATTTGAACCTTTGCCCCCTGAGCAGTGTTTCCAAGTCTAATAGACTCTCATTGTTGTTTAATGATAATATGATGGTTATGATAATGTTTCAATTTTTAAATAAAAGGATGTTTGGAATTTTTTTCTAATTTTCTACAAAACCACATGAAATATGTAGTAGACTTGCTTATACATGGTGCTAAAATATTAAATTAGATTCTTACCAGCTTAGAAAGATTCATATCTCTTAGTCCTCTCATAACAATACTTAATTCACTTTCATTTGGCCTTGTCCTCTTTTGTGACCCGAGTCCTCAGTACTGAAAGGATATTCCTCAGACCAAAGTCATAATCCACCTAGTGGAAAAAAGTTTATGTAGCAGTAACAAGTTTTATTTCATCAGTATATCAAATCTTACTTTCATATTTTATAGTATAGTTATCCTCCCTGGAAAAGGCAGCTAAAATAGAAACTGCTGCTGTTGTTTAGGAATTATTCTATTAAAATAAATGAAAGTTATTTTCAAGAAATTGGGAGGAGGTTGTAAGGTTTTTCTTTTCTGATTTGAATTTAATTGGCTTCGCCATTTGTAATGCCATAGAGCAATTATTTTGTAGCTGTCTATAGCAGGGTTTTAAAATAATTGTTTTTCCATTCCAGACTAGGTCTTTTCAACCAAGGCAGCTTAAAGCCAAGATCTCAGATCAAAGCAGTGCTATGGGGAGAAGGGCAATTTAAATTAACTTCAGATCTTGCTTCTATGGTTTCCAATTTCTAACTACTTTGTCTAGTCCTAGATAATTCTTACAGAAAAAAAATTACATTATTGGGTTAATTTTTACCCAGCTGACATGTTTAGGCACTTATGCACTTGCAACTACAAACTTTCATTCTGTAACAATTGAATAAATGTGTGTATGTGACTACATATACATGAATTAACACAGCTATTTGTTAAAAAATTTTACAGACCTATTTGTATATTTAAACTACTTCAGTATTTTGTAAAAAACATAAAAGTGATGCTTCAAAAACTACCTGCACAAACCAAACCCAAAGGGGTTGTATTGTATAATATGAAGGAAAAGAGGAAGGGCATACATAACAGTATCTGCTTAGTGAGCTGCTCCTCGCAGAGTTTATAAAGAAGGAAGAATTTCTGAGACAAGACCACATTATCAATAAATTCGTAACTTGCAAGCTTAACTCTTATAATTATCTGAAATAAAATTTTTTATTAGAAATTCCATTAGTTTTCTGAAGATAGTTAAACAAAGTAAAACACATTTTTTTTTTCTTTCAGCTGTCAGGAATTGTACCTCTCTATCTGGAACAATCATTGCAACAGTTCTAAACTGAATTTTGAGATTTTCTGGTAGTTCTTGTCATCCAGTATATCCAGGATTCTATATAAGAAAACATACTGCATTATTATTTACAACAGTCAAAATAACATTCTTTTTATTGTTCAGTAAAAGTAAATTTATGCATAAATACCTAGATCTGTTCAGAGTTAGAACTTGTCGAATGATGATTAAAATGTGAAGAAACAACTTCAAAAATAACACAGTAAACAAAATTAAACATGAAATCTTTACAACAAAATCATATAAAAGAAAATCTTAATGACCAAGAAAGTTTGACTAATAGAATATTCCTAGAAGCTTTTGGCAAACATGAATAACACTGACATCAAACAGGTGGCATTTAAGAAATTAGAAGCAGTCAAAAAGTATGACCACCTCAGTTATTATCCTGCAGTCAAACACACAGCAAAGATTTTAATTTTCCATAAAATTATCTTGCATTGTAATCTGTCTTGGCATTAGGAAACATACACAACAGAATTCCCTGCTCATGAGATTACAGGAATTAGTGCTATGAAGCCTCAGGAATCCAATGGCAACAAGTTAGCATACTCTGAAATTTAATATTCTAAATCCAGGAGTTTGTGCTTCTCCCTTGGGTAGTGGCTGGTAACTGGTGTAGGATTATACATAATGTCTTGCATATCTTCTTTGCACAGTTTATCCATTCAGTTCTGGGACCTAACTGTGGGATCTATATATGTTGCAAGTCTTTTTCACAAGTAGTCATTATAAGAAAGGGAACAAGGGATCTCAGACACCACCCATAAAAACTTCATGACGTGAGAAGCATAGTTCTGTCATAACCCCACACTGATTTCAGGTTTGACACACAGAGCAGGATGGGTCCATTTGTCAAAGAAGGCCAGAAGTCAACATCGAGTATTGTATTCATCAGTTTAGGCACATCATCTATCAAAAAATGAAAGGATCTGGTAATTTTTTGCACAGGTTTGAAAAGACCTGTTGTCATCACAGTATAAGGAGGGTAGTTTATTTCAGAATCATCACACATGTCTCCAGTAAATCAGCTAAAGAATTCTTTTTTTATATCCATGTAAAATACACATTAGACAAGACATATATCTTTGAAAAATGTCTTTCTTATATCTACTGTTTTAAGTGAATGTTGTTTCAGGTTGGTTTTGTTTTTTTTTTTTCCTACAGTACCTTTCTCACCAATACTGTTAAAGCATTTCAAGCTAAGGTAGTAAAGTATATTAGTATTTCAGTCCTCACAATGAGCACAGAGAATTCTGGAAGTTTGGCCAAACTTTTAGTCTACATAGTGAATTGCAATACAGTAATGAAGGGACGTAATTATGAACCTTTTCAACAGTCTTAAAGTAAAAATGAAGGCATGTAATTAATTACTAATCAGATTATTTGTGTTCCAGTAGTTTAATCTAACTGTATAGCAACAGCAACATTTTATTAGTTTGGTTATTTTTACCTTGTCATTTAATTAACTTGTATATAGTATAATTTGTCACTTCTCTGGAATTATTATGACATTTACCATTGTTAGGAAAATTCCAAACTCTGGATTTAAATCTACACAGTCTCCATCAGAAAAAATGAACTGCTTTTTTCTTTCTTTTCTTGCTGTTAAAATAATATAGATTTGCTGTGCTGCTACTGACAAGACAGGCAACTCAATTCGGCTGAATTCATCAAAACATCCCCAAGATCCAGACTGCGCAAGACTTAAAATAGGGACAGGAAAAAAAATTATCTGTTATTCTTCACGCATATTTGAAATATCTGAACTAGAGTACTTCTCCTTCAAATAATTAAATAAGATTAGTTTTATTTATTGCCCTGTAGACAAGGCTTTTCTTCCTCCAAACCACCTGACTATTTCCATGTCAATCTAAATTAATATTAGTTAATTTTAAAAAAATGCTTAAAAGTGAATCAAAATCAGAAGACATCTTTTGATATTTTAGGGCATTTGGCAAATCTTTCTTCCAGATCTTTCTTTGAATGTAGCCTTTTATTCCAATGCAGCAATTCAATTGTTTGTAAAAAGCTGTATTTTATTATATTAACCAAAAAAAAAAAGAAGTGACAGAGCTAGAAAAAACTAGCCCTAAACATTACAACAAAAAAATCTCAAGCTTTGTATTTTCAGTTGGGTGTTTCAGTCTTCACAATGCTTTTCAATTACTTTGTACTCACCTCTCGTAAATCATAAAATTAAAATTTAAAATTAAATCATTTAGTGGGATTTAAATAAAACACTGAATCTCACAAGACAGAAAATATTAATCTTAGAGCATATATGTCTGAGCATAACGATTACCATTTTAAGTCCACGCTAAACTACAAGTTTTTCATGTAATGGTACAGGATATTAACAACAAATGGTGGACAATGGTCTGTGTGAACTTGTCTATGAAAGAAAGAGAGGAAGATAGAGAAAGAAATTTAAATGAAAAGAGAAATCTAGAAGCACTATATCAATAACAAGCACTATATCAATAACAATAACATTTACATAAAGGATTAATTTCACAGTTGCCCAATTTCAGTTTAAAAAAGCAATGTATTTATTAGCAACTAAGAGAATTGCTGTTCTGTGCTGGTTTTGGCTGGGATAGAGTTAATTTTTTCACAGTAGCTAGTATGAGGCTATGTTTTGAAATTGTGCTAAGAATGTTGAAAACTTACTGATAATTTTTAGTTGTTGTTAAGCAATGTTTATATTAAACTAAGGACTTTTTCAGTTTCCCATACTACCCCTGTCCTCCCAACTTCTTGTATAGACGACACAACCTGGACAGCTGACCAAAGGGATATTTCATGCCATCCAACATCATGATTGGTATATTAACTTGGGTGAGTTGTCCAGGAGAGGTAATGGCTGCCTGGGGACTGACTGGACATCATTCAGTTGGTGGTGAGCAGTTTTATACATATTTTTTTGTTGTTTTTATTACATATGATTAGCATTAGTAGTAGTGTTTTCATTACATGGTAGTACTACCATTATTTTATTTAATCTATTTTCAATTATTAAAATATTCTTATCTCAACCCATGAGTTCTCTTATCTTTTTCCTCCGATTCTCTTCCCCATCCAACTGAGGAAGGGGGGAAGGTGCGTGAGCAGCTGTGTGCTGCTTACTTTCTAACTGGGGCTAAGCCACAACATGCTCCTTTGACAACTTTTTATGAGAAAATTTGTAGCAGGATTTGTTTTCAAAATTATATTTAAGTGCCAGGAGGCAGTAATTTTCTTTCATGTATACGGAATGATAGCTATTTAAAAGTGAAAATTTCAACCAATGCATTCATGGTATGTTACTGTTACACAGTTAAGGCTAAATAATTTTAAAGGCATTCTGTCATGGACCCAAGGATTTTCTTTCTTTTTTTTTTTTTTTTTAAAGTTGAATAGCTTGACTTTCAAAGGGACAATATGTTTATAAATCCACAGCTTTAGACACTTTTATGCCCCAATTATTTGCTTGCTAATAAATAAATAAACAAAGAAATAAATCGTTTCACTCCTTGCTTCTCAATAAATATAATACCATAACTCTGACCAATGAGTGAACTGAAACCTCATGAAGTTCAAGTCCTTTATCTGGAACAGAATAGCTCCATGCAGCAGTACAGGCTCAATGCTGTGATGAGCACTGAGCGATTTGGCAGAAAATGACCTGGTGTTCTGCTTAACAACTAATTGAGCATGAATTATAATTTATGCCCTTGTAGAAAGGAAGCCGACTGCATATTGGGCAAGAGTGTAGCTGGAAGACTGAGAAAAATCACTGTTTGCCTCTACTTTACACTTGTGAGAAAGCAGCTGGAGTACTATGTCCAGCTTGGGGGTTACCAATAGAGGAAAGACATTGATACACTTGCATGAGTCTAGCAGATGGCTGCCCTGATGGTCAGTGGTGGAGGACATAACACAGAGAGCCTGAAAGAATGCAACTTGTTGAGCTTGAAGAGAAAACTAAGGGGAAAGCCTATTGCTGTTCAGAACTAGCTAATAGAAGGCACTAAGAGATTGGAGCCAAGCTCTTCTCAGAGGTGCAGTAGAAGAGGAGACAATGGACACAGGTTTCAGTGTGGGCAATTCCAGGTCAATGGAAATATAAAAAAGTTTTACCATGAGGGTGGTCAAACACCTGAACAGGGGCACAGTATTGTAGCACATCCATCCCTGGAGATACTCAAAACGCAACATGAATAAGGTCCTGAGCAACCCATTCCAACTGCACCTGCTAAATGACCTTTGGAGGTCTCTTCTATTCTACATGAAGAAGTCTTACCTTTGAATATTCTAACCCAAACCTCTGAAGTCCGTTTGATCGGAACAGTTCAAGACTACTACATATTTTCCCAGAGCCTTTCCCATGCCTTTCATCGCTTCTGTTTTACCAGTTCCAGCTGGTCCTGCTGGAGCTCCTCCCATGTTCATTCCCAAAGCCTGCGCTACGGTTTTATAGCACCTAAAAATGTTAATTCATATTAATTTATTAAATAATATGAAACATATGTGTTTATATATAACAATGAGTTATGCAATAGATTCTACAGATCTTATGTTGAAATATTACTTCTTCATAAAGCAGTTGCATTGATTTTCATGAGTGTAGGAAGTTCAGAGTGGTAAAAGTCATAAAATACAGCTTTTAAACATTGCTTATAAAAGCAAAACAGTGTATCTGATGTTAAACTAGCTTATTACAGTTACAATTAATGAGCTAAAAATTAATGCACACCACAAGAAGAAATTTGTCATTAACTCTTTTTACAGATATAAAGAGCATATTCTGCTCTTATCTTAACCTGTAAACATTTAATTAGGTTAGGTTACCTTTGTTTGAACCCTCAAGCGTGAAAGAATAAGGATATATGACCCATTACACAATTAAGTGGAATTCAAATCTCTAAGTGTATAAATTAGTAAGACACTATTTTACCTTTTCTAATAGAGTATGACTGAACAAGTGTATGAGAAGATTTTCATGAATGACTTAGACCACTCAGCACTTAATTAAGAATGTACCTCTTTGAAGATATATGTTAAATAAGCACTATCTATATTAAAAGTATTCATTATGTATAATTGTTTTTCTAACCTGTCTGTAAGAGGCGTTATAACCAGACGATCAGTGCAACCCAGAAATTCATTTTGGTAAATAAAATCAACATCTGTAATGGATACCAAGACATGATAGAAATCCTCTTTAAAATAGAATCTAGACTGCTTTAACCATTCAAAATCAGTTGGTGATTTGATGTGCATTTTTACCTTAAAAGAAAGCAATAAATGTATACATTATAACTGAGCATCCATGTTTTTTGTCTTTGATAACTGTGATAAAATGCTAATTTCTATGAGGATAATGAGTGATTACTCAGATCAAAATCCCTATGTAAGTAAACAAATATATATAAGCATCACATAATATGTTCTGATGCATGTTAACTGTTATTAAAAAAAGTCCTCACTTAATCTGATCATTACAACATCTGTGTTAATCAAATAAATCTTAAATTGCTTTCGTAGTTCAGCTCACCCTCCAAGTGAAATTAGCAAACACCACACTGCTAAATCCACCAAGGACATTGGAACAAAGGCCTGATGAAGGAAGGATCTGACTGAGGCATGGAAGCCAAATTACACAAAAGCTAATAATCACGTGTCATCAGCAGTAAAAATATGTGAGATATGTAGTGTTGAGGGATGGCATTCCTCAAAGAATAAAGGAATGTAAACAATTTAGCAAAATATTAAAATGTCAAATATAGGATTAGCATTATCTTTTGACTTTAGTAGGGGTTTTTTTATTTGTTTGCCTTCTATGTACTCTCCTTAGGAACCAGAAAAAGAATCCCAGCAGACCACTCTCCGAGGGAGTATAAGAGGCAGAAAGAAGAAACAAGGAAATATGGTCAATGTTGTCACTGATGCTGTAATTCTAGAATGGGCCAATCAAAAGAGCAGTTTATTGCCAACTACTGAGATTCTGTAACAAGCCAGAAGGAAATAATTATAATGATAAAGCTACAACACCCTCAGACAACTCAACTCTGAGTTGAATAATACAACAGTTTTCCAGAGAAAGGACATATTAAAATATTATGTATCAAAACAATGCTGTAAGAAGAAGTGGAAAACTGCAATATTCTAAGAGAAGTGTAAAAATGTGGAGCAAATATTTAGATCACAGAACTGATGGATTTTATTCTAGTTTAAGCAAAAATATACTATTTTTACTATGATGAGATTATAGACATCTCTGTCTTACAAACACATGCATACACATGTGTAACTGTAGCTACCACATATAAGAAAAATTATTATGACAGAAAATGCTTTTAATTGTTAGGAACCAAAATCTGTACTTTACCAAATCATCAAAAATATCACGTTGATGCACATGAATGGTAATAAGCATTTCAAATTTCACTCTGTCAAACTTGGAAAGATCATGTGTGGTCTGACTAATCAACATATTCAGAATCTCCAGAAATCTCCCATTTGTGATTTGCATGATTTTTCTGTCCTCTTTGGCATTCTGTAGAGCTTCTTCTGAATCATGTGTCCACAACATCTGAATTCCCAGTAATCCAACCTACAAATTAATATATGAAAAAAATACCAAAGAATCACTCTTTGGACACTAGCCTTATT
This sequence comes from Eurypyga helias, assembly GCF_000690775.1. Taxonomy (NCBI): domain Eukaryota; kingdom Metazoa; phylum Chordata; class Aves; order Eurypygiformes; family Eurypygidae; genus Eurypyga; species Eurypyga helias. The sequence goes on from NW_010237718.1 coordinate 16,136, forward strand.
ATAGAAGCCTTAGGTGTAATAAGAACAATAAATTATGGTGTAGAGTTTCCAAAATTATCACTACATGCAACACAATGCTACCTCACCAGGATACTGTGCCTGAGTTAACTGGCTCTGCTGTAATACTGTAAACTCCTGACAAAACATTTTTAAACTTTTATGAAAATTTGTCACATACTGAGATACACACAAATTAAGGGTGATTCTCAGTTTCACTTACAATCTCTTTAAGTACTCCAGTATCAAAAACATGAACAGGTCTTAAACCTGTAGCGAGAAGTTATGAAAATTTTCCACTGCCAATTCATAGCTAATTAAAGAATATTTAAAAAAAAAATAGAAAAAATCCTGTGTATTTCTGTTGAACAGAGTACTTATATGTTTAAATACTAAACTCTTAAAAATAAATACTGATGAGATAATACATAATTATGTCATAAATACAGCTGTAAGATAATTCTATTAAATATTTAAGTGTACTGATTTTTAAAAAATATTATCAATGTATTGACGAGTTTTAATATTTGCAGAATTTCTATTAAAACATTGTACCCAGCACTGTACAGATTAGCAAATTACAGAGTCAGAATTTGTACAGGATGGGAAACAATTCATAACTTGTTAATGAAATTTATGAATTCTCAGTAAGATGGAGGAACGTCTAGGCAAACTATAATCCTTGAAGATAGCTTCTACTCTGACTGCATTATCATACTGACAAATATATGAACTACAAAGTAAATCTTGTAAATGATTAAATAATTAATCATAATCATAGCTCTTGAAATCTTAAATTATGAGAGAGAAATAAATCTGCACATGAAATTTTATTTGCACCTGAAGGGGGTTCAATATCTATCACAGAAAATATAAGATCTACTTCATATCCCCCAGTAAAACAAACAAAAAAGTAATTTTAATGTAGATTACAAGAAAAATATTTTGCTATATATAGGGTACCAAAACTGAAAGGATTATGCATTGCTGTCTACTGAGTAGATCCATATTCTTGTTTCTTCTATGAAAACTTCCTCATATAGACAATCCCATAAGGTCTATACGTCCCTCTTCTTCTCACACACAATCCAGACTGCACACACAAATCTACGTTCTGTGATCTCACCTGTGCTGGGAAGTGATTAAGAGAATTCAGCAACTGATATCCTGTGTCACTAATTTGGTAATATGCTGCCCTAATTATGCCATGCAATGAAATCTGCTGCACACGCAATAAATCCTGCAACCAAAGTTCTGCTAGTCCTTTTGAAATCACTGGAGTGTCCAACTGAAAATTTAATAAAGGGTACAAACCAGAACATGGTTACCAAACCTCTGTTCAAGAACGTTAGTTACTAAATAGTTATTAAATTTCTATTCAAGACAACTACAGATTTAGTTTCAATAAACATACTAGAAATTTATTTAATGAAGATACATTAGAGCATTGTTACACTAATCCTTGAAATGCCAATTTGTAATTGACAATAATTCAGTTGACTACATACTTATACGTTCAACAACACAATGGTTTGTCTATTAACAACATTTTTTGGGGGGAAAAGAAAATCAGAGAATTACTGGAATTTTTTCTCCTTCTCTTGAAATGACTTCCAGTATGCGATCATAATCCTTCGGGTGAAAGTCTACTTCATTTATATTGTCAGATATGGAAGGCAGATGTGGCTGTAAGGATAATTAAGAAGTCATTCAATGTAAATATATAACATTAGGAAACAGAAAAAATCTTAAGTAAGGTTATCCTGCAAAGGTTCATTTGAACCTATAGGTTAATTTCAGACCATCCGTAGGTAATAATAACAGAAATGGTTGTGTAGGATTTCACCTCCATTTGCTGGTTTTTTCACATTTTCTCATAGGCAATCTAGCAGAACAGAGATGAGCTACTAGGTGAGATCAACTAGCTTATCTCAATCAACCCTCACTAACAATCCAGAGTAGCTGGGCAAAATTTGCAATATGCAAAGCAGGAAAGTGTCATGGAGTCCCTTCTGTTAGATCGGTTGTGAAAGGAACCGCCAACAAATCATTCGATGGAACCATATTGTAGTGTTCTGAATTACAGATACCCATTTCATATTTTGTTAAAGAGTAAAGAGCAAAAACAATAAAATTTTTCTCAAACAAAGTTTATAAGAAGAAAATTATTACATTTTATTTTATTAAATGCTTTTCCATAGGCTATTTTTTGTTATAAGCAGGAAAAAAAGAAAAATATCACTAAGGTTGTACCTGAATTGTATGAGAATCACTTGCTTGTCCAAGAATTTCAAGAAGGGCAGGATCAGAAACAAAAAAGTATCTAGAAAACAGTAGTCTTTTCTTCTCTAAATATCTTAAAATTGAATAAGATTTTTATCAGAATATTTCAGCTCTTCAAATTTTTTTCTGCATAAGAGTGAAAGTAAGACTGAAATACTACTAATATTTCATATAAAATATTTACAAAACAATGATGCATTAAGAATCAAACAATTTCTACCCTGTAAGCGATTTCTGACATAATTCCAACTGTTCATGTAAATGAGGGAAAAGTCGCTCCATAGTCTCATCTCCAACACAGCAGTTAATTACATTTGGGTTTTCACCAGCTCGTTGCATTATTCTTACCCATGATTTGTCAATATTCTGAAAACGTTTTGCTTTCTATATATAGCAAAAAGATAAGAACTTTCAGAGCACGGTATCTTGGAAATTATCACACAGATAGATTTTAATACACAGTAATATGCAAGCATTGTAAAGTTTACCTGGAGTAACTGTTTTGCAATATCTCCCCCTACAAAAACAGCTTCAAGATAAATCCAGAGGTTCTGCACAAGCAGCCATTCTTCAATTATGTCTGTGGAGCTGCTTAGTTTATGAATCCAGCTCTGAATTTCTTTTTTAAATGGTGTATTATATCTTAAAAAGTGTGAGAAACAGAAATTATTTAGTTCTAAATAAAGCTATTGTAAACTCCATAGTGGGAGGGGGAGGGGGGGGGGCAGAACCCAAAACCAAACAACACTTGTTTCACAGCAAGAAGAAAACTGTGGAAAGTTTCTAACCAGCTTGATTACATTCAAATATACTAAGATAACAGTTTGCTAGTAATACATGCAAGTCTTCTACTTGAGGAAGTTCTACATTAGACATTGCAATGTTCTTTTTCATTAAAAATATTATTACATTCAAATTTGATGTGGATTTAACCTAATAATAGTACAGTTTCTTTCTATCCCAGTGTGTTTCTGAAAATACCATAGACAATCAATTTAAATGTACCTATTGGTCAGTAAAGAGAGAAGAATCATTAAACTGTCCTCCATCAACATGATAATTTCTGATGATTCAGTTCCCTTTAATAATAACTCTCCTCTCCCTTTGAATGATGAAAAGCTCAAAATTTGGCTTCCCCACATGTCAGCTATTTGAGATAGTTTGGCCTCTATATCCTTTTCCTTTGTAGAAGATATGCATATATCCGGGGGGAGGGGGGGGAAGAACCATTTTTTAGAATCTTAATTCTTCAGAAAATAAATGTTTCCTAATATTACACATCCAGTAATATAATATTAAAAAAATCTATTAAATTATTTAAAATAGTATTGAAAGGTGTCACACAAATGCAGAGACCACACTACTAATTTTACTGACTGAAATTACATGCATGGATAACAGAAAAGTGCTCACTTGGAAATTCATGGATATATCATTTCTGTATTCCATTTTTCACATTTTGTTAGTTCTGCATAGCAAGTTTTCTGAATCACCATTTCTACAAAGTTCAGTGTAGTGATGTAGACTCATCACCAGAAGAACTGTAATTCTTACCACAATTCAATTTATAGAATCACAGATTCTAAGAATACTTTAGGTTGGAAAGGTCAAGTCCAACATTCCATTCAAATAAGAGCTTAATTCAAAATTAAGATCACTTTGGATTGCTTACTTATAGATCAAGAATCAACAATAGTTTTTGCATGCATATTTACCCTATAGAACTTGTAAACTCCACTGAGAGTTTTTTTCAGGTTATGTAGAGGATCTTTTGAAATTGTATGGTTGAGAACAATCCATAAAGATCTAGAAAACTATTAATATTAAATATTAATAAGCATGGAGCCTTCTTCTAAGATTTTTTGTTTATGTACAAATCTTTAAAGACTTAAAAAAGTTAGGTGATCATGATCATTTGAAGGGACTCTTTTTCTGTTTAAAAAGAGCTAAGAAAATCACAGAAAATAGGGCCAGAAAGAAGGTGAAGGGATTATCTAGAAACACGTGTCAAAAATCTCCAGCTGCTACCTCTGTTCATATGGATAAGAACTTGTAAATAAAATAAAATAAAATAGTTTTAAAGTACTGTGGTCTGACTGAGAGTCAAGTGCTTTAATGAAGTATTAAATATCTTTTTAAAAGGTGATAATCTTATAAGTAATCATTATTTTTGCTGACAACATAAAATGAACAAGGAGGGAAAAAAAAATGTATGTACCTACCTCGATATCATCTTTATGTTTAAGAATTGGTGCTTCCATGATGTTTCAAAGGCAAAAAGAATCAGATTCTATGTCAAATTGATGTCCTGTTGTTTCAGTAATACGATTCCAGTGTCTTTGCTTCATTGCTTTGTCCGTCATCATTTCCAACAATGGACAAGACTCACTAAAATCATCAATTTTTTTCTTGAGATCTAAAAATGCTTGCCAGTGTTGGAGTCCTTTAGGTAGTCTACGGCACCTGAATTTGAATTAAATTGATAGAGTAATAAATGTCTGTCTTGTCATAATAGGAATTATTTAAACATTTTAAATCAGACAAGGAGATATGGATTAGCTTGCATTGAAGTCAACATTCTTCTACATAGAATTCCCATTTGCATCAGTTTATCTACCTTTTTAGGAAAAACCAATGCAAATTCCCTACTAACAAATCATAATGGTTTTAACAATGAATATGTTTTTTGCAAATGAATAGAAACATTGCAGTTCACATTAAAGCTTATCTGCTGCTTATCATCACAAACTCCTTATTGGCAAACAAAAACCAAAGCAAAACTAGTTAAATTTCATATATGTAATCCTTGTACGAATATAATATTTACTTCAGTTTACAATACCAGTAATACACATGACATATTAACATACCACTTCCATGATAGATGTGAAAAATCAGAAAGATAGACCACTTTCTCCTGTACTTTTGGTTAGTGGTCTTGAAACTATTCACTACCAAAAGGAAAATTATATACTTCTAATGTGAAAAAACCCCAGTAAAACAGTTAAATGAAGATTCACCTCTCTGACGGCACTTTTACAGAGCCTACACGCTAAGATTTAAGCAGGAACCTGCCACAGGAATGTCCTAAGGTAAATGATAAAGTATAGCTTTATAGCAGGAAAAATAATACAGCCTGGATCATATTTCCCTTGGGATTGTATCCTTTGTCACTTATCTCCCTACCTCCCACTGATATAATTTCATACTTTCTCCAATCAGGTACAACTCAGCAGTCTGTCTGGTTTAGAGCTATGTTGGTGCTGTGTGGCTGCCACTAGATTCACACTGATCAGCTCCCTGGCTGCTGTCAAACAGGATGTGGACTGTTTAATATGAAAGCACTAAGGGCTAGTTCAGGCCAGTCTGTATACAGATAGAGCAAATTCATTCCGGAGAGAATGTTTCCATATGGAAAGAAAATAGTCATCTTAATTCACAAATTTCCTTTTTTCCACTGTTATTTAATTGTAACTAGAACACAAAAAGGCCTCAAACATTGTGTGTTATTTTATATATACTACTAATTCATACAATTAAAGATTTTTTAATTATATAAAGCCCTTAAAACTGTCTAATTTTCTTGAATTCTAACATGCTTCAAGTAAATGACTTCGTTAGTCTATTTAGTGGTTTTAAAAAAGGTGCTAATCCTTGCCAAGTCACACATTAATGAGTGCAGAAATAAAGTTTGTCATGTTTTGGAGCTGTACTAACCTGAAAGGGGTTAGAACTGAATGAAGAAAGGAGAAGGGGGGGGAAGAAAAGAAAAAGAAAAAGAAAAAGAAAAAGAAAAAGAAAAAGAAAAAGAAAAAGAAAAAGAAAAAGAAAAAGAAAAAGAAAAAGAAAAAGAAAAAGAAAAAGAAAAAGAAAAAGAAAAAGAAAAAGAAAAAGAAAAAGAAAAAGAAAAAGAAAAAGAAAAAGAAAAAGAAAAAGAAAAAGAAAGAAAAGAAAAGAAAAGAAAAGAAAAGAAAAGAAAAGAAAAGAAAAGAAAAGAAAAGAAAAGAGAAAGGACAATCTAGAGATTCTCCTAAACCTCTTGCCTCCAGGTATGCTTTCAGTGTAAGCTGCTGCTCCAGTTACACTGCTGATGTTGAAACAGGAGCCCTGTCTCCTTTAAGAACTACAGGTAATCTCAAATAGAAAATAAAGCAGCATTTATCATGTCCCTCCTTCACCTCTGATGAATTGCTGAGACAAATGAGGGTCAATATAGACACCAATATCCCTGAAATCTAATTAGTCCCTTTTGTCATAACAATAGCTGAGCATTTTAAAGCAGATTTAATTGACCGGAAAAGAAAAAAATCCACTCCAACCATACATATCGTTTAATGGGAGGGATTTAATGCAAATCCAAGTTCTCTTTCTGTCTGAAGACCTATCGAGGGAGCTGGTCACTGGAAAAAAGTCTCTAATTGCTCCATCCTTGTCAGCGTACTCCATAGATCTCATTGGTCAGACATAGACATATGCCCCCAGGTGTTGCTGAAGAGTAGTTTAAAGGTGATGAAAATGGTTACTTGATGATGTTATATTTTGACACAGCAGAGGAAAAGGCAATGACTGACCAATGAAGATAGTTTCCTGCCACCCTGCCTGAAGCCCATTAAAGAGGTTAAAATCATACAAAGAACATCAGTAGAATAAAGTCCCAGCTCCGGACTACCAAAACCAAAAAGCTTTCCAAGATGTTAAAGACTTTCCAAAAGGAATCACAACAGAGATACAGCTGTGTGGCAGATCACTGATAGGGTAACTTTTTGCTTTATGTAAGTGTTCCCTGTTTAACTTAAATCTTGTTATAAGCACCTAGACTTGCATTGATGCAGAATATGAATATGGATGTTTTATCCAAGGTCCAGAGTGGCACATTCCAGTGCACAGTTTGAAAATGAGCTTCTATAATTGTCTCACTGAACATGGTTCACCTTTCATTTGCCTTTAGGCTGTGTTGGGTGTGCTAGTGGACTCCTGCATTTGCATGTGCTCAGTGAAGCAGCAGAGAGAACCTGATGGTAAAAAATATATTTGGGCTCTTCGGGATGCTTGCAAAACATAAGGAGATAAGCTTAGAAATAAGATTAACTGTCTGACTAAAATGGATGCAGGTTTAACTGCAGTGGGAAGATTCACATGAACAAACACTTTAAGTGTTTTATAATCTCTTCTCACAATGCAGCCAGCAACTAAAAAAAATCTAAACTGAAATCTAAACTAGCTCTTGCTCCATCTCAATATTTCAATGAGAGCTAGTCTACAATCATTGTTTATGGTTTCAACTATATTGTTATGGCTACATTCCACCATATGCAGTTAAAAAGATAAATTAACAAGCTTACTTTCCCTGAAATTAAAATTGAGAATCAAAATCTGACGATTTTTCCAAATTTTTTTTTGCTTATTGTTTCTCAGTGTTCTAACACTTATGTAACCCTGAAAAGGTATTTCTGAAAAAATAAATAAATTTTTCAGCTAATTAAACCAAAATAAATCCAACAGATTAATTCAAGATAACCCACAATTTGTCTCTGAAGAAAAGTGAGCTTATTCACAAATATTTACATGTGGCATTTTTATTGAAGTCAAAATTTGAAATAAGTGGAAAAAACCCAAACAAACAAACAAAACAAAACCCAAACACTTACTTTCCCCTTTTTTGGCTACTTTTCCTGGTGATCCAAAGACTGCTGAAGATACTTGCTGGGTGCCTGATTCTGATTTTAAACTAGAGTTTTGCAAATGCCTCTGTCCCCACTGAGCAACTCCACGACTTACTTCCAGTATTAACTGAATCATGCGATTGTTGGCTTGCTGTATATCGTTTAAACTGGGAACCATTACCTATATAAAACAATTGAAATGTGTTTAAAATAAATGTTATTTTCTAAAACCTCACTTTTACTCCACTCGTAGTGAATTGCGGAACTTGCCCCAGAAGAAAGACTGGAAAACATAACTTTAACAGTTTGGCTCAAAATTGCCTCTAAGGAAATGCAATATACTGTACTGACCTACTGTCTGTTTGTACAGTCATGCTGTGGGTAAAATGACAAGGAAGGGTGTAAATAGATAGATTTATTGGTTTTCCTACAATTATCTTTACAATCCCTATAATATTTTAAACATAATTTTTATAATGATTTTTAATCGTGTGTAGGAACATATTATAAGCCTTGTCTCCCGCATTCTAGAGTCATAAAGCGCTAACTATTGCAGGCCAAGATCTTCCTCTCTGTTGCTCTTAATTGCTGTATCCAACATCTGTGAGAGAATTACAAGAGAGATGGTCATAAAAATACATATGGGCAGCTCATTTTAAAGATTTACAGCTATATAACCTCTCCTTCTAAGTGCTTATCCATACATATATTCACACCATGGGTAATTTCAGGCAAACAAAATCACCCAGATCAAAGTGTCAAAGATCCTAGTTGAATAAATACCGAATGTTTCTTTTCTCAGAAAGGTGGCATTAACTCAAAAACTTGTGCAAGACTACAGTGTTTAGTAAATTAATGGAACTCCATGCAGTAGCTTGAAGATCTCAACTTGTATATTTGGCAAGGATTTTGCATCATAATTCTGAGACCAATCTAATACCCAAGTCAGAAGAGGAAGAAAACTCACGTTCAACTACCAGAGTACATGTCCAAAAACAACTGGAAAGAAAATAAGGATTCTTGATCTGTATCAAGAAAAACAAGCATGTAGAACAGGGTCAAAACACAGGTGCTGGTCTCCTAACATCCATACTGTATAAATGTATGCTCCCTTACCCTAGTTTGGGATGACCACTCTCCCAGAAAAAAAATTCAGGCATAGTTTGGCACGTAAAACACAACAGGGGCTGTTCCTAACACAAAGTTTGAATGTAAACTCCTGGATCCAGGAAGCATTTACTATTGTGGATGCAAACCATTTCATGTCAGCTCACTTTAAGGTCAAAGAACAGCCCCTAGCCTGTTTTATTCAGTAGTACACACAAAGTCATATAGTTCTGGACCAAAAACTTTTTCAATTGTATTGGCAGCAATAATGTTAATTGTGACTCTCTCCTGTCCTTGTTTAATTCTATGTAGGATAAGGTGGAGTAAAGGCACACATCAGTTTCTTCAAAATACTGAGCAGGAAGAAGGACTTAACTGAGAGTGATCCAGGAAAGTATAGAAAAACAGCATTTCCTGTTAAACTTCAGAAGAAAGATCACACTTGTGATGTGTGCAATCCTCAAGTATAGTCCTTAGAATATCATCTTATATCTTTCATGTGCAAGCTGTTACTCTGAACTGATGAAACCATCCAGAAGGGTGTTCAGAACTGGGATCTAAACTGCTTAAAAGCAACTCTGATGTTTTATAAATCTGTTTCACAGATTGAGCAGTGGCATGCATAAAACCAAGGATCTTGCAAAATCCTATTAGCATTAGCATTAGCGTCACGAAAGTATTTTACTCAGAATTACTTGATTACTGCCCTGGATCAGACAAGCATTCAGAAAGACTGGAAAGAAAGACAGATGCACTTCCCTTTGCATTGGGTGGAGCTTGAAGCTTTATGCTTATATGAATATAAAAAAAGTTTAAAATTCTACACTTTGACAGACCTTATATATCACGTGTACATATACACAGTGTGAACGTACAACAGAATGCTAATATAAACACCATTTCAATGTGAAAGGAATATCACCTGAGAACAGAACATCTTTCATTATAAATTCATTATTATAAAACTTTTAATATTTATAAAGCAATTGGATCATATTATTTTGCTTTCTTATATATAAAATAAAATATCATAAATATTGCTGACAGAGAGTTATCTTACTCTACAAAAGGAAGATAAACGCATGCATTGGTTCTCTGCAATTGAACTGCCTTTTTGTTCTCTGCACACAGAAACCCACAGCTCTTTTCTTGGTTTTGAATATTCTCATTTTTGTCCAATGTTCCTCCTTCTCGTCTTCTTACTTCCTACTGAGATGACTAAAGCCAAACTGAGCAAAGATAATGCTCATTATTTCTATTCAACAAAGGATTTAAATCACACAAGGAACAAACCAGTTAAAATAAAACACAAACATAAAAAAATCTGTTCCAACATTGCAACTGCTACACGTGAAGAACTGTAATCATTCTGCAAAGAACATACTGCAATATAACAGCTGAAAACAATAAAAGGCCAGGTTCTGCAAGTACCACTAAGGCAGAAACCAAGCACATTGGGACTGTGAGCACATTTCATCCGTGCCCTTAGTGCACTGAAAGGCCAGAGCAACTGTTCTCCGCTAGTATGGATGCTGGTTCAGTAGAGGTGTGCCTACATCCTGCACTTGGGCAAATGCAGAGGTAACTATAAGACAATGTATTTTACCTTACCTATGTGACACATAACTTACCACATTGGGAATAGCAAGGTGTACTTCTGCTTTTAGAAACGCAACAGCCTCTTCAGATTTGCTCGGGCAAAGAGAAAACTTACTTCTCCCAAATGTAGTTTTGCTGAAAATAATTTTGAAACATGTCATAAATACTTCACCATAAGTATTCATGTCATAATACATGAAACATGTCATAAATACTTCACCATACTTCACCATGTCATAAATACTTTCACCATGTCATAAATACTTCACCTCAACTTATCTTTGAAATATAAATTTGAGCTACCTTCCATGAGGGTTTGCCTAGAAAAAAAATTCACATTAAGTTATGAACTACTTAACAAAACTTACAGAAGCTTCTTTTTTAAAGGTTAACGATAACAGTCAGAGCTGCATCATTCAGACAAAGGTTACCTTGAAACAAGCCATTGCTTTCAGAATTTTTTATCCAGAATATTTTCCGATTCTGGATTTTAATCTCTCAATTTAAGAATGACAGAACTCTGCCAGTGCTTTGAATAGGGTATAAGAAGGTCTTACTGACCATTGCATGCAACAACCTATAAAGAGTAAAATTTGCCTCATTACGTTTTAGATAAATATTCAACAGAATAAGGAAAAAAGTTTCAAAGATGACAAGATAATGCAAAATGATAAATACATGATTCAAACCCAATCAAAACTAAAACTAAATCAAAGTGCAAAGTGCAATTTCTACATGCTATGACATGGTGACCAAACGAGGGAAGATTCAACAATATGATACCGTAGAGAAATATAAAAAACCACACCTAAATAAATTCTATTAACTTCAATAAGATCATGCTTCAATACTTTTTCTGTTAAAGATGTCCTCAGAAAAGATAACTCAAGTTTCAACACCCATTAATGACAAAACACCATCAACTTCACCTGCTTAAATAAATCCTCTTAATAGAATTCTAAGTAGGCTTTTCAATACACAATATGTTATAGTGAAGCAGTTCTGTCTCTGAAGTATATGCCTGTTTGAGCACAGAAGTATCTATAGGAATTATACTGAATATAGGAGAATGATAAAATTGTATGGATCTTGCCATTATCAGACAGAATTCATAAGGAGTGAATTCTGGTGATCTTTAACCCATAAGAATCAACTCTGAGTGCATAGCCATGCTTGCTCTCATCATGCATGTAGAAATAATCTGAAATGAGATGAACATATGGGCACCCTACCATATATGACCTAGAATGGTCACTTAAGTTCTAGTAATTTGTGTTGGACAATAAATTGTACTAACAGCATCTTGAAAACAATCCCAAGGGAAATATAAACAAAAGGGTGCAGGCAGAGGGAAAACAATATGAGAAATAAACTCCATTTTCTGCACAAAACAAAGTGCATAGACTATAACTAACAACATAAAGAATTAAAACATAGAAGTGTGGGTCCAAAGCATCACTGCAACAAAAAGTGAATGCTCTCCAGGTTTCACTTCAGCCAAGAGAGCCAAGAGTCTGGAACTGTTTGACTAATGATATATGTGTATCATTACACATATGAATGTGTATTTGGATTATGATATTATCAGAGAAATAATTTTTTTCTGGTAATACTATTGAAGAAATCTTTCCTTTCCAACTTACCTTGAAACAAATATTCTTTTTCTAAGCCTGTCCAAAGTCAGTCGAGTGGCCTTCTGAAGGCTGTCTAGCAGCTGGTGACTGAAATAGGCAACCATCTCTTCACATTTCTGTAATAAATAAACCATCCATTGAGTTCAGACAGGAACCTGAAGATTATTTCAAAAGGTGTTCAGTCAAGCATATTAGTTCTTGTCTGAAGGAATTTATGCTGTATGCTACATGAGAAACACAAGGGGAGAAACTGGGGGAAAATTAGCTAGCAAGTAAGTAAATAAGTAAAAGCTGCATGAAAAAGTGAATATAGCATCTGAGAAAACATAATTTGTCTTATTCAGAGACAAAATACTAAGATCTGACTGAAGTCTCATACTCCTTCAGAAAAGCTCTTCATATAAAAAAAAATCACAAATTATCCAAGAGTATTGCTGCATAGGTACTCTGTTGAAATAAGAGACAAATACAGTAAAACCTGATTGGACTGGATAAAGAAAAACAAAAATACAGTGACAGGTAATGACCACTAGCACAAAAAAACAGAACGTAACCTTGTAATGTTGTTGCATTTGGGCTTGCAAATTTGTGAGTTTGCGAGTTCTCTACTTCCACTTCCCTTCTCTGCAGAATATGAAGAGATCGTATTCTTCAAAGTACAAAAGGTGATCTTTCACGACGAGGTTGGAAAAGGAGGATGGAAAGGATGAATGTTTCTGCCCATCCAAGAAGGAAAGCCTGTGTTATGGCTTAGGCATGATATTCTCTCCAAACTTTCACACTTACCACTCAGATACCGAGAAATTGTTTAATAAAGGTGATAATTGGAATAACATGGAATATACTTTTGAAAGATAAAATCCATCCTAAACTCACTTTGTAGGGAAGCAATTTCATCATTTTTACATGACATTTGATATCCTTTATGTGATGTCTGTCTGTAACATGGATATCCAGCTACCACAACTCAAGATACTGTTTACTAATCTAATAAATCTGAGAAAATTTCCCTTCTTATCACAAAATACCTTTTTAAACTCACCTTCTTTACTACTGCCCTTTTTATTATCACCATCAAGAGCTGCAGAAGTATTCTTTTCTCTCTCCTCTTCAATATTTCCAAACACTATATGTTTTTCTTTTACTGTAAATTAAAAAAAAAAAAGTAATTTTTGTTAACTGAATATTGTGTTCTTCTTTGAAGAATGCTGTTCCCACTCTTTTCAGGCAAAACAATATTGCTTTTTATTTGACTAGCACCTGGATCAGCTAATTGGTTTTATTTCAGACCTTTTTTTTTTTTTTTAACCCCAGAAATCTGATTTAAAGCCCAGCCTATAAATCTCAGCCTAATGAAGTCCATACACTACAGATGCATTATTAAAGAGAGGTAGGCAGACATGGATATATCAGCTGGAAATGGCAAAAAAAAAAATCAATATAAACGATTTAACAAAATACAGAGAAATATCTTCAAGTTTTTCCTGATTGCATCATATTAAACTACCTGGAGTACTGTCCATGACTATGCCTTTATACCTGGAAGAAACTAAACCCAGAAGGAAAAAATCCTGTGTAAGAAAAGAAGCTCCATTACTGGTTAAGCCTCAAAATATATTTTTCTTTAAAACAGAATATTTTTTTCTAACTGTAAACTATTTCTTCTGTAATGGTACAGGAGCTCCTAAAATCTTCATAACACACCCCAGAGGACTGCGAACCAGCCATATTGATCAGCTGCGAGTCTTGTATGTGAGCCGCTGATAATTGACCGTACTAATTTAAACTGACCTGCCAGTAAAGCACTGGTATTTGAGGTACAATTCTACTGTGGCAGAAAAGTCACAAAGAGAGGGACAGTACCAAATACCTGTCATAGGTGAAACAAGAGGAACACTGTATTTCACTTATGGAAGGCAGGGGACAGGGAAAGGTTATAATGAGTGATTAAGAAAAATGGAACCATAGTATTCTTCCTCTAGAGCAAATCCCTTGGTAGTCTATACTGAAGGATGGATTATAGTTCTAGAAATTCCACCAATATATAATTACTTCTGTATTTTATAGGCTAGTGGTTTAGTTTAACAGTGGCAAATGAAGGCAGAACTGTGACACAGATGAAACTGTAGTGGGAGGGGGACGTCTGAAGAAAATTAGCTAAAGCAATTCAACTTTGATATGTACTACCTAAATCTACAGAACAAAAGACAGAATTTTTTATTTAAATAATCAACATTATCTACCTGGCAATACATGTTTTTCTGAGGTTTTCTTAGAGTATTTAATATCATAATTCTTTTCAAATACAGATATTAGTTCTTGAACAGTACCCTCAATGTGCATGCTTTTGTGGTTCAATAACTCAGCACATTCTTTAGTATAAGTCTGTTAAATAAAAATATAAATTAATTATCTTAGTATCACTATTACTGTTCTTCTTCATGGAGAGCTGAAATATTTCCCTGAATATTGCTTTCTTCAGACTGGGACTATTCCAATGAAACAGCAACATTTTAAAAAAGAAAACTGAGAAACCAAACACAAAATCTTTACTCAAAATTATAAAAAATCTTCTGTTATATTATCACTATATCTTTAATGTCTTTTTTTTTTTAAGATTTCCATTTTTTAAATGTAATAGAATTTTTATAGACCCAAAGAATACTGAAAGGGTGTCACAGTCCAAATCTGAAATTACCCAAATATGCTTTAAACTGTCCTTACCAATTTTATTTACTTTCACTGATTTACTAAACACATTTTTAGACTCATTCAGAATCAAGAAAAAGTTCAAATTCTCAAATATACTATTTGGAAAGTACATTTTGCCTTCTCCTTAAAAAAAATAGTTTGGAAACAAAAAAATTATCGATGAAATACTACAACTTAAGTATCTCAAATACCTATGAAGCTATGTATCTTTGCATCAAATATTTTAAACAAAATATTTTAATTTTCAAAAGTTCTGTATTTCTCCATATGAGAAGTATTCTTTGATAGTTTTATATTAATTTACTATTGCTATTGTTTCTAACATGCTCAAGAATTCAAGTTCAAAGATGTAAAGTGGCACACACCTCATTGCAGGTCAACATATTGTCTACTTCCATAGGACCATCTACTGGTAAGACAGTTAAAAGAGTATTCGATATTTCTTTTAATATTAAATTAATCCGCATTTCACTTAAATCTTTAACCTAAAAAGAGAAAATCATATTAACACTATACATTTATCTTTAAAGCATAACGTATTCTACCTTAGAGAGTTCTAACAGGTATACATTGTTTTGCAAAACAATAAAAATTGTATCTCTCTAGGCAGCAAAGAAAATCCTCTAAGAAAATTAATCTTAACAGAAACAACCTTTAGTGTAAAAGCACCATCACAAAAGCTATCAAGATGAAAGAAGCCGAGAAGGAAGTACAGCAATGCCTCATGAGTTACGGTAACTTAGGGGATATTTACAATGGCTAATTAAAGTCTGCTTTTACTGTGAATTATCCTCTTTTTCTATTATCTACAGAAGGAATTTAGGGAGAGAAAAGTACTCTACAAAAAATTTTGCCTTTGGTAACATGTTCCCTTTCAGACAAACTGGAAAACAAACAATGAAAGAACAGATATGACTGTAAATTATACCATTACTACTGCCACAGAAAACAAGAACTCAGTTGCTAACAGTATACGTATTTAAAACCTGCAGAGTGTGAAAACACTATTCTAAAAAGTCTTGTAATTCTTAAGTATCTGCTGGTTCCCATGTCGGGAAACTGAGACATATAAATCCCTGAGAAAGTGAAATCTTTAGAGACATTTGGTGTTTTCACCTACTTCTTCACAGATCTCTGGTTATCAGCACCATGTGTTTAAAATCACGGTATAAGTGAAATTAATTCACAGACAGTATGAGCCAAGACTACCTCTGCATCATATCAGCAATGATCTGATTTTTGAATGATGTTCTCGTGACAGCTTTTTAAGATGATCACTGTTGTAGATTAGATGAATGAGTAACAATGAAAATAATGCCCAGTTTCACAGCATGCCTGTTATGAATACAGTTAATGCTAAGAAGTTCTCCACTGGACAGCCTTTACATGGAGGTTATCTTGTGTGCAACCTCACTCATAAGACAAGCACACAAAGAGAAGCCGAGGTTGACTGAAAATCAAAGTGGTAGTCACAGAATCTGAGGACAAAAACTGGAAATACAAAGCAAAGATCAAACATTTAAGTGCAATAATTCTTCAAGAAAATAACATATTTTAAAAAGAAAGTAACATTTTAATCTATTTCAAGTGGTACAAAAATAAATACAGCTTAATTTCCAGTATGAAAAACAGTGTACTGGAAATAATTTCTCTAAACTATCGTTTCATTTATATAATGATCAAGTGTATACCTTTTTCAAAAACTGTTTAAACATACACAGAACTTGATAAGCTTCTTGAAAGAAGCTTTCTAGTGTCACAGATGACCAAGTCAACATGGTAAGTCCTTGCCTCAACACAGCTTCCACCTAAGCAAAAAGATACATTTTTGTAGATTAAGATAAAAGAAACAATTTAAAACAAATTATTAGAATCACTAAGGCCACTGATGAAAGAAAGAGTTGTGTCTGGTTTTCAAGGAAAGTTATAAGTTTTCAAGGAAAACATCAAATTAATTTACAGAAGATTTGGGAAGGGGAGGGTAGTGCATATTACAGCCTCTGTTCACAGCTGTCAAGCGTAGATGATCAGCAAAGATCTTCCCTTCCTGTTCTCCTGGATCGTATCTCTCAGTGGTTTCCACTACTTACTAAAATTAAAATCAAGTCCACTATTGATCTTACAATTCGTTCTTTAACATGTATATTGACCATTCTCAACAGCATAATTGCTTGTCTTTCACCTTCATGTATTTATCTAACGACATTTTTCGTTCATCTCTTTTTCAATCACACTGATCCTCTCCAAATTTTGTTATAGCCTTCATGCTATTTCTAAAAGTACTCTTTTCCTTACTATTACCCTTACTGAATTCTTGGTAGTCCATGGTCTATTTTTTCTGTATTTATCACCAAGGTGTTCAGCACGTAGCTAATATCAGCTCATTTCCCTGTCACTGTATGATCTACGTCAATGTACTTCTTTCACTGCAGCTCCTGTACCTTCAAAGGAGATGGGACTCTGAGGAAAAGAAAGTCTTATACTGCTGCCAGGCTATGAAAATCAACCTTTCCAGACTCTCCCACAGAGCATCCCCAAAGTTTTTTCCTAGCACTCCAAAACTTCTCACTGATTTCCCTGTATTTAGCCACCACAATTTTAAATTTTGTGATCTCCATCATTCTTGAAGTGACAGAAAACTAATTTTGCTTAATTACTGAGCAGTTTTGAACTGATTCTACTCATATTCAATTTTAAGTAGCCAACTATCATATCTGCTCTTTTGTCTCGACATTTACCAAGTCACTGCCTGGACTTCACCCACTGTCTTCATCCTAATGCTTCTATTAGCTATGTCTATATCACAGTTAAAACAATGAATTCAGCTCAAATAGATACACACCTATTTGCAAATATAGCCATTAATAACACTTTAATATATATTTTGGGAGAGGGGGTGAGAATATATTTAACTCCACAATGCTGTTATGGTACTGTTACAGGTAACCTACACAGCCAATCTAGAAACAGTTTAAGGCTCTGCGTGAGTCACTGTCAAGTTATAGCACCAACTTAGCCATAGGTTATATTTGCTCATTCCATTCATGGATTTATGCTTTCCTCTCTTGCTCGTATACAACAAAGACTTATCTCCCTTCAGAAAATATTTTCATCTTCTGTGGTTTGAACAATACTCATCCTTCTCTTTTCCCAGTTGTTTCTTCTAAATTCCTCTATGATATAATTATCTTTAGAGTAGTATCACTAAAGTGAAGACTATCATCACTTTATCTTTGTCTTTTGTTATTTAACTCTCAAGAGTAAGGACAAGTTTCTTGTTTCTCACACTTTGGCACATGCCAACTATGTAGTTACACAAACTAATGCCAATTCCACAACCTTCTGATATTATTTACAACCCAAAAGGGAAGAGTTACTTAGAACAGCGACATACATACACTTGCAAGTGTCTAGCAAAACAAAATGGCTTGTATTCTGTATCTCCAATAAAACTGCACCTTTAGTGTAATATATAACCTTTCTACATCACTGGAGAGGCTGACTCCATTCACAAGGCTAATAATTCTCTCCAAGAAAAGACAAGGATCATGACATTTAGTATTTCAGCTAAATGAAAAGCACAACTTCCCGTGAAAACCTCTAAAACTGAAATAAGTGATAATTTACTTCCATGTCAAAGCCGAGAGACCTGTGTAAATAAATAGGCCCACAAAGTCCGTACAATTTTTTCTACTGCATTTACATTTCATAGGCACTAAGATTCTACTGTAGTACATGTTATTTCAGCAATGTATGAGGGATGCTTTTTTGGGTTTTAAAATTCATTAAGTTCACAACATGCAGCTCCACCTAAATATTTTATAATTATAAGATGTTATTAAGTTATCCTAACTTCTTCTGAAGTATACTGAAATGCATTTAGCAATACGAACCTTTTTCATTTTTGGTGCCATTAGATTTACAAAAATCGTTGGTGTTTCTTGACGCAAACCTTCATAAAGCTGGAGAAGACCCTGTTAATTATTAGGAAGTGTAGAATCAGGAAGAATATTTTAAGTGCTTTATTTACTAAAGAAAAAAAACTGTTACAAAATCAAATAATCAGAAAAAACATGGAAAGCAGTGAAAGACTACATTTGAGAACAAGTGTAGAATTTTACACAGACATTACATGCCTACGTGCATGATTTCAGGAATGTAATGAATCTGTATCGTGCTACTTGAGGAAGAATGAAAGCAGCCTTTGTGAAACATGTTCTTTATGTACAAAGTCAGACAAAGCAAGATCTTTCTCTAGAGCTAAGGCCAGTTTGAGATTTAGTGACCGCAACTTGCTATACCTTCTTGAAGACAAGTATCATCTGCTTTAGACAATTAAGGTGACAAATAAACTCAGTTTTAAAATACCCTTGTCTGATGCTTTACACACACAAAAATCTTGTATGGTACACCTCATCCTCAAGATGTAAGCCTCTTGAAATATTACAATAGCAAGTATTACAACAGGTATCAGAAATCTGACTTCTCTAGCAGGTAACCTGTAAATCTCTTGATGTGTTTGTGGCTCACCATATCTTCCAATCTAGAAGATTTCCAATCTTTGCTTCTCAAAAAACTCTGTAAAGCTGTGTTATAGTGAATTTCAGAGAGTGAACACTTTTTGGATAGTTTCAATTAATTTGTCACCAGAATATATTTAAGATGCCACAGGGTATATAAAATATATATGCTTATACTTAAGTATATACTAGCCGACAGACCAGTTAGTACAGACTTTTCAAATGAGATCCTCTATGTCCACCAGGACATTTCACAAATTTACCTTACACTACCTCATACCAAGCTTTAATTTTTATTTAGCCAAAGCAAGATTTTTATGGTTAATCAGATTTTATTTTTTTTAAACAGCAATTATGACAACTTTTAAGTTTACCTCTGCACGCAACATTTTTGACATCAGGATATTTTCTATTTTTACTATCTTTTTTGCTTCTTTTGGTACTTCCAGACCCAACTTTATCATACATTTAGTCTCTCGGACAATCTCTCGAATTTGGGGATCAAAATTAACCAGCAACTTCCCAGTTTTTGGATGATATGCAAATATTGTGGCTTGTAAGGCTGTAAAGACATTTTTATATGAGTTTCTAAGACAAACAATTGTTTCCGTTATATTAATACAGAACACAGATTTCTGATATTACTATACAGTAATTAATGTATTATATATGGTTACTTGTGAAATAATTTCACATTGTTTTCAGTTAAAGAAAATACACAACTGACCTTCACCATATTAGCTTTCTACCATATGTAATCTTGCTCCACATAAGTTAAACAAGCAACAAATACAGTCTTATTTGTGGCATATTTTTCTTAGCTTGAGTTAGAAAACAATGAAATTCACTTTCTAAAGATCTGGAAACACAACACTTACTTAGATGATGTTCAGTATCTTACAGGAATTTGTTAACTCAGAGGATGAATGCTTACATATGGACATTGCAAAAATCCAAAACAAATGCACAAACAGCAACACAAAAACCTCTGTTGACTGATGACAAAATTTTATTCTTATGGTTGCACTTACAGTTTTGAGGCCCATGGAGTGCCTACAATTTACACGAAAAATCTACTGAAAAAAAAATATTTTTTTAATCTTTAAACCTTATTTAATCTTAAAATGATAAAACAATTATCAAAAATTTTTTCTAGTCATAAAGTAATATTTGTCCTGAGTGTGACTGGGATAATACAACTGTATAAGTTATTATAGTGGAAAGAAAACAGGAATAATTATTAAATGGCATACATAAAGAATTTGAATACAAAAATGAACAATTGTATGCCTTAAATTTGTTTCTCTATTGTTTCCAGTCATCTGTCAAAGATGTACCATATCTCCAATTCTGTGCATCAAAACCAAGTTTCAAGGTCAGTAAAGGACAGATATTTCTAATACTGGGCCCGCTTATTGGTTCATGATTAATTTGCACATTTTAAGGGTAAAGGGGACTTAAAAAGTTATCTGTTTTGATTTGTGTTAACTCAGCATTCAATAACAGTACAAAAAAAGCCAATAACATATTTAATTACTTACAATGTTTTAATTGTGAAATTAGCTTCATCCACATATTATGATACGATACCTCATATTCCACCAATACATAGGCAATTCTGTTGTATAACTGAACAATTGCTTTACCTTCTGGACTTGCCAAGATATTTGATATTTTCTATTAAAACAAAGTACATTCAAATGAAAACGAAATTAAAAGAAAATCATACTATTTGGGGGTTTCTCAATTTAACTCTTGACTATATATTATGTAAGTTAATATTACAAATTATACTTACAGAGTTCTTAAAAACTGTATCAAGTATTTATGATTCAAATTTGTAGCAAAGTCAGTAAAGACTTGTAAGTAAAACATACTAAATATTTAACACATGTAAGAGCAATTACTTTATTATACTGTGATAAACACTTGCAATTCAAAGTGAAGTGAATGCTAACTTCTACTCAAAATTGGAACAGTAATTAAAATCGATCTTCAAAAATCTCCTTTTTTAATCAGTAATGACACTTATGTCTCTTTTCTTTGGAGCAGAATTAGGTGATTGTTATTCCCATCTGAGGGAAAAAAAAAATCCCTCTTACATGAAGTTAACTTGGCAGGACACCCTAGATAGTTCGTAGGAGAATCATTCAAACATTTCAAGAAATATTACTGCTATAGTGGATCCTAGTATAGCAAGTTTCTGGCTATTCCAATGAAGAAAGGTAATCCAATACCAAGAAATTCATAAGGGTCATAAATGTTAAAGCTTATATGGCTGGTACCAACCTTCAGCTGTATGTTAAGTGGTACAGAAAATGTAGAATGAGAAGTTCAGTAATGGAATTCCCTGTTCCCAGACTAGTTCAGAAACCATGTGCAGTGAAACTGGTGGATAGATTCTCAATTACAGTACTGCAGCTATTGTCTGGATCATTACAATAAGCTTGGTTTTCTGTGGTACCAGTACTTATACCCCAGACAATTTCAGGTAGCCCACATTTATGACTTCCAGCAGACATTTGGTAAAGATCATGATCCTCCATAGAGAGCCCTGTGGGGCTAGAGGAACAGATGAGGTGGGTACTCAGTTGAAATACAGGACATGAGTCCTATGTACAAGCCCTGGTCTGATCCATTACAAAAAGTACACCACCACCACCATCATCTGGAATGGTGAAATATTTCTTTGAGCAATATGAAGACAGACGTATGAACAATTCAGTGCATATTTCCAGCTTGGGGTGCAAGTTCAGAGGTAAGTCAAAGAAATAGGGTTTTTTTTATTTTAGTAAGGTTTTTGATACTGTCCCTCACAGCATCCTTCTGGACAAGTTGCCCAACTGTGGGATGAGTGGGTTTACGGTTCACTGGGTGATTAACTGGCTGAAGGCCAGAACTCAAGAGGTCGTGGTGAATGGGGCTACATCTGTCTGGCAACCAGTCACCAATGGTTGTCCTAAGGTTTCAATTCTAGGGCCAGTTCTGTTCAATGTATTTATCAACAATCTGGATGCAGGAGCTGAATGCACTATTTGCAAACTTGCTGATGATACCAAACTGTGAGGTGCTGTTGACTCTCTTGAAGGACATGAGGTTGCAGAGGGATCTAGATAGATTAGAGCATTGGGCTGTGATAAAAATTAACAAGTCAAAATGCCAGATTCTGCACCTAGGATGGAGTAATACCTGAGATTTGGAGATGAGTGGGTAGAGAGCCGCCCTGCAGAAAGGGATCAGTGTGCTCTGGCAGCCAAGATGGCAAACCGCATCCTGGGGTGCATTACGCACAGCACAACCAGAGGGGATTATCCCCCTGTATTCAGTGTTGGCGCAGCCTCACCTTGAGTGCTGTGTGCAGTGCTGGGCCCCACGATGTAAGAAGGATGTGAAAATCCTTGAGTGCCTCCAGAGGAGGGCAACAAAGCCAGTAAAAGGGATGAAATACATGTTCGATGAGTGGCTAAGGACTTTGGGCTTGTCTAGTCCAGGAAAAAGGAGGCTGAGGGGCAATCTCATTGCTCTCTACAGCCTCCTCAGGAGGGCAAGAGGAGAGGGAGGGGCTGAGCTCTTCTCCCTCATATCCAGTGATAGGATGTGTGGGAATAGTTCAGAGCTATGCCAGGGAAGGTCTAAACTGGACATTAGGAAGCATTTCTTCACCTAGAGGGTGATCAAACACTAGAGGAGGCTTCCTAGAGAGGTGGTTGATGCCCCAAGCATGTCAATGCTTGAGAGGCATTTGGACAATGCTGTTAACAACATGATTTAATTTTGGCCAGCCCTGAACTGGTCAGGCAGTTGGACTGCATGATCAGAGTTTAAGGTCCCTTCCAACTGAAAATGTCTATTCTATTCTAACACTACATCTAGGATCTACAACAGTGGCTACTGCAGAGCATATTTTTTAAACTAGATATTCACATACAAATAAATAGGTTGCCTAGCATATGAGAAGTGACATTATGATAGCCAGAAACATTATTGTCACTCTACTGAAGTGAGACAGTACACATCACATCATCTTATTTTCCTCACATCAACTTACATGGAAATAGTTTATTGGTTCATTTATCCTTCTGAATAGCTGTCTCGCCCACAGTATCTTTCCTGCAACAGGTGGCATGTTTCGAGCAAGTGGAGGGTCATCTTTCTGAATTTGGTAAAGCTACCATAAGAACAATATCATTAAATACGTGGGTTAAAAAAAATCTGTTGAAATTTTAAACTGTTTTTCCTCTGTTACCACAATTTCTTTCTCTTCCCAAACAGATGAAATTTGTGTGGAATCACACTGTTCATTGAGAGAAAAATGTACTGCTTCCCCACTTGCTAGGCTTCTGAGATGCACACATTGATACAACTGTCAGTATGCCTCCTGCCTTCATTATCTCATGCTGTTTCTTAGCTGTCCTTACTTAAGACAGAGCCCTGGGAACACCAAAAGGCATTGCATACCGAGGAGCTGAGCAGCCAGAATTGAAGGCTAAGCCTGACAGGTGCAGCTGTGTAACTTTGGAGCCACTGGCTGTGGAAGTTAGAGGTGTAAGGAAGTGTTGCCAGAACCCCTGATGGGGCTTTGCCTCTTTGGCTTGGGAACTGTCTTCAGGAAAGCCCTAAGCTGTACTGTTAACTGAGAGGTTTTACCTGAATAGAAATGTAAACATTGTCCTTTGAACATATAGACCTAAATAATAACTAACAATTCAGGAATTGGACTTCATTCTTGTGGGTCCCTTCCACCTCAGGGTAATCAATGATTCTATGATAAGGTCTTTTCTACTACTCATCAGTAAACATTTAGACATTCCTGGGGGTAAACAGCCTATTCTTTCATCAAGGCCCCTGCTCACTGAATGGCTGCATTATAGTCAAGAAAAATTTGGCCAAAAATTATCGCCACCAAATTTTCATTGACAAATTATTGACTTTAGAACCAGTATTGCAGTAAGAACAACTTCTTATTAGAAATAACTTGCTTGGCAAAGATCAAAAGCATTCCAGTAATATCTAATAAATAGTTAGAACCAGTCAGTATAGTGGCAACATATTCATCAACAGAAAAAAGAGGAATACTTGTATCCAGCCAACTTTAGGCATGCAAACTCATGCTGTGATAACACAAAGGCTGTACTGCTTAAGCAAACACCACTCTTCACTTATTGACATGCCTTCTTATCCCCACACTGTCTCCTGCACAAACCCAGCACAAGACATTCAAATAGCTTCATGGTGAACTTATGAGAGGAAATGATCTATATGAAACCCCCTCAGAAAATGTACCTATTTCTTCTGTCTGGGAAAAAGCAGCCAAGAGAGGGGTCAGTGATTTCTTAAGCAGGCAGAGAGCTGAAAATATGTTCATCAGCTGAAGCCAGTAATTAGAGGTTCATGAAGTGTTATATACAGTGAGTAGACAAGGAAAGGAGAGTGTAAAGAGTGGTTCAAAGCAGATGAGCTAAGCTACAGTTTTAAGTTATTGTTTGGAGAAATCATTTTCTACTAAGTGCAGAGTTTACAAATACTTGGGTCCTCATGTAATCGTGTCTTTCATCTGACAAAATGTAAACATCTCTAATAAATATTCACATCAGTCTGTTTTTCTAGATTTCCTTTATACTCACCAAAGAAAAATGGCCGTTTCAAGGGAATTATTTAAATCTTCAGGTTAACATGTAAAGTAGATACGATTAATTGACTCTAGAGTACTCATTTCTTTCTTGTGTAGAAATAGACTATGGATGTGTATACTTCTGATACAGATGGATTCCTTGCAGACATACAAAATCTGGTTAGATTTAATCCTCTCTAAAAGTTTCAAGTCTAGTGATGTGAACAGTCCCTAGAAATTAATTCTCATTCATGCTACAGACATGGGACACTACGCAAATCAAGGAAAATCATTTATAATCAACATAAATGCAATTTACCTGCATTTTGTATCTATTTTATGCTGCCACAGCATTAGATAATACCCATGAATAAATGCAAATTAACTGTAGTGACCTCATATAATCAAGAAAACAAAAGGTATATGCAAGTAATGTACACAGACAGTAAAGAACATATTTTTTTCTTTAATTGATGAAGGAATAACAGAAAAGATTTTGGTTTAAAAAGTAAAAACGTGATGACAAATTTGCCTGCAAGAACATGTATTGACAATGCGTATTGACAAATATAATATAGCATACACAATCAGATCTGTTTTCTGTAACAGGAAAACACAAGTATGAGAAATTGAGCATTGACAGTTAGTGAAAGAGGCAGAATAAATAAAAATTATTCATATTAAAATCTTTGTTCTTATTTTAACATGATGTTTAAAATTAATTGCAAAGAAATGAAATACCTTTTTCGT
The DNA here is from genome assembly GCF_000690775.1 of Eurypyga helias. NCBI lineage: Eukaryota > Metazoa > Chordata > Aves > Eurypygiformes > Eurypygidae > Eurypyga > Eurypyga helias. The sequence continues at coordinate 42,012 of NW_010237718.1, forward strand.
AGCTTCAAGTTCTGCTACATAATGTTGAAGAATACAACCAACTCTAGGTACTGTTTCTTCCTGAAGGCATGGCATTCTCAGATTTTGAAACCTGTATTTAAAATGAGTACCCCAAATTATATTTCTAAAACAAAATATTTTAAAATTATTTTTTAAATTTATTTTTATTTTGGGGTACATGAACATTACATAAAATGAGAGAAGCACTAATCTAGGAAATGCTTCTGGATCTGGGAATTTTTTTTTACTTTGAGCAAATTTAACCAAGCTGAAAAGTTCTACCCTGGTGGGTTTTTTGGTGGAGGTGCTGTTGGTGTTATTTCTTAGTTTTTTTCTTTCAGTATCCTCTTGTATATATGAAATAAAATGTAATGAAATTAAGAAACAGGATAATATATTGATTCCCATAAGAAAACAAAAATGCATCTTTTAGGGTGACTAAATGGTTCAGAATACTCATAACAAAAATTTCCTGATTGGGCCCTTTGTTCTGAAGTTAGCTGTGTTATATAAAGTTTAGTAATCAGCAATTTAAAGTTACTTTGAAATATTTTAAAACATAATTTCCAATACCTTTGAAGTAACTGAAGTGCATGTTGTGAAGACAAAATTCTCCCAAAACAGGTACGCATAAATGTCTCTATCTGTATCTAAAGAATATATAATTTACTATAGTTTTTTCTGGTCATATAATACTATTCCGATATCTCATAATTTCTTAACATAGTAGCATTTGAAACTGTTGCTGCTTAAAGCAAAAAATAGCAGCCTTCAGTGGTCTATGCTTACTATAAGCAAAAAATAGTTAGTGTCTGTCAAGTAGTCTCTTAAAATGCCAGACAACTTCAGCGAAGAATCAAATCATGTATTGAAAACAGCTGTAACTTTGTTTTGCCCAAAATCTAACTACATGTCTCCAGGCTAATAAACCACCTCTGTGTAGATCATTCTCTCAGGTCTCATAATTTTTATCATTTTGGCTGCGGAGTGACTGATGTACTGTATGATGTATTTTACAGCTTCCTTTGTATAGAAGAAAAAGAATGGAAAAAGCCTCCCTCCAGACAAAACCAAACTCTATGCTCTTTGGAAAAAGAACTATGTAGCCTAATTACAGTCTAAAGTCTCACTGACATTCAGGGAGATACGGAGTAAGTCGTGATAAGATTGTTCCTCAAGTACATAACAGGTAGCAATATTACTTACCTCTAAATCTTCAATTTTTGCCATGAAGTTTGCAAAATCCACATCAAATTCTGTTTTTCATGGATCAAGGATGTCATATTGTGTCTTTTGAATGCTTTGGTAGATACTTTTGAATTTTACTGCTATAATATCTATCCCTTCAGTGGTAGATAGATTCAGTGCACAAAAAGTTTGTACTACAGTTATCATCTCTGTAATCTGAAATATAAACATTATATTCATGCTAATAACAAATTATTTGTTACTTTCTCTATAAACTGAAACCTGAGTAAAATAAAATAAACAGCACCAACTTTCCTAACTACTGCATTCAGAAATGTGTTGCTTCTGAGCTTCTAATTCAAGTGTCTTCAACAGAGCATGGTTAATTCAGTTTTTAACATCAGTTCTCACCAAAAACCCAATGAAAAGTAAAACCATACTGATTAATATATATACTGCATGATAAGAGCAAACATTAAAGACTCGCAGAATTCCTACCCTGTGATGACTGTCCTATCCTCTTATCCCTTGTCTGCCTTATTCTTCACCAAGGAACATTTATTATCTTTTCCACGTAAACTCTACAAATGCTAATTTAAAATCCCTCTGTCAGATTAGCAAGCTAAATATTAAGACTACACCCAGCAGCAGAATCATCTGAAGAAACATGTGGGATGGTAACAGGAGTTTTAAATGCCTTAGGATGTCATTCAAAAAAGAAAAAGTGTGTTCATTTTCACATAATTTTAAACCTCCTAAAATAATGATCTAAGTCTAGTTTAATTAGATTATTTGTCTCCACACTAACAGAGATATATTGGCAAATTTAGAATGGCATTGTGAGGTAATTGCTTAAAGTATTGGGATGACTTACTCTGCAGAAGTGCATAATTTCTGTCAATAGAGTTGCAAACTCCTTAAAAGGATGGTTAAGAAGACGGTGCAGGTTAATAAGTTTCCACCTTGTAAACTGTTCTTTGGAGAAACCCTTCTTCTCTACCAATAATAAAGGGACACAGTATACTCACTTTTTCTATCTCCTACAAAAAGATTCAGATTTTCCAAAAATGTACATTTCCGATACTTCAAATGTCTTCTCTCCTAGAGTTTCCAAAATTTCTTGCTTTGTTTCATGAAAGCATTTCTGATATTCTCTCAATAGAAGCATGCAATCCTAACAAGTGAAGGAATAATAAATACCACACTCATTATGCTATGCTTAGGGGTGAGAGACTGGAGAACTCACACTCATGGTCATTCCAATATGGTTAATTATCATTGACTCTAGTTTCATCCAACAGACAATAATAACTTGCTCACAGTGATTTTCGTTCAGTATGTGTAGCAAATATTTGCAACATCAGAACATACAATAGTACAGTGAAAGACTTAACACCGGGAAATGAGTCACAAAAAAACCCATGACGAATGTTGTAGTTCTTCTTAAAGCAAACAGTGGTTTAGAAGTCAGTGAAGAGCAGGTGATAACTTCTGCTCTAAAGGAGATATTTGAGCATTAAGAAAAGCCATTACCTTCATTAAAAATGGTCAGACTGTCCTCTGGATAAGGATGGAATTTGGCATAACAGGGTAGTCTGTTTGAAACCCCCAGGGTACTTAAAGGAAATTGGTTATACAAATTAATGTGTGTTGACAAGTCTGAGTTGAAGTAAGATTGAAAAATAATTCTTCTTTCTCAGTTGATTGTTTACTTAATAAGAAATTATTTACTTAATAAGGTCTTACTGAGACCTTATGAGATGTAAAACTAATAACTGGTGAGAAATGTAAAGTCTGTAATCATTGGGATACAAAATCTTCTGTCAGTTGTTGGGAAAACAGAAAAAAATTTTGTCACAATATACTGGCAGTCACCAGACTGAATATATAGGCGTATATATAACAACTTGTTATGAATTACAGGAAATGAAAAGAGGTCCTCATTGAAACAAATGTTCAGATCTTCAAGAATATACAGATACTAGAATGAAGACTGATCACCATGATTAGAAACTGGGCTTATATTTCTCTCATAGAATAATGAGGGTTTATCAGCTGTGGAACAGGCGCAAGATGACCTCAATGAAACAGATGAATCATATCGTCCTGTCAGGTCAGGATAGATACGTTCCATACATTTGTTACTAATGAGTAACCCCATAGGAGCACACTTTTTGCCATGGCATATTGCATGTGCTTTATTTGCTCTTAATATGTCACCATCAGCTGAAGAAAAGCAAGACTGTCTTAGCATTAAACTTTCATCATCTGGCAAGGAAATCTGGTACTGGAAGGAGCTACTGTAACAAAGTTGGGGGTCTATTCAAATACCAGGGTCCCCCTAGTAGAGAAAGATGGTACCATATCAGATCACAGACTGGTTTGGGTTGGAAGGGACCTTTAAGGGTCATCTAGTCCAACCCCCCTGCAGTAAGCAGGGACACCTTCAACTAGATCAGGTTGCCAAGAGGCCCATCTCGCCTGCCCTCGAGGATGGGGCTTCTACCACTACCTGTACGAGTGCCTCACCACCCTCATTGTAAAACACTTCTTCCTAATATCTAGTCTAAATCTCCCCTCTTTTAGCTTAAAACCATTACCCCTTGTCTCAGCCTGTCCCCATATGAGAGGTGCTCCAGCCTGCTGATAATTTTTGTGGTCCTCCTCTGGACCTACTCCAGCAAGTCTATGTCTTTCTTGCACTGAGGGCTCCAGAGCTGGAATCAATACTCCAGGTGGGGTCTCACCAGAGCAGAGTAGAGGGGGAGAATCACTTCCCTCGACCTGCTGGCCACACCTCTGGATACAGCCCAGGATACAGTTGGCTTTCTGGGCTGCCAGCGCACACTGCCGGCTCATGTTCAGCTTTTCATCCACCAGTACCCCAAGCCCTTTCTCCACAGGGCTCCAAATCCCTTCAACCCTCAGCTTGTATCAGTACCGCAGGTTGCCCTGACCCATGTGCAGGACCTTGCACATGGCCCTGTTGAACCTCATGAGGTTCATACATCAGATGACCTCAAGATGGAAGAACATGGATTATGCAGGATGACAAAATTCCTTGGTTGCACATATGGTGAAAATGCTGTTTCCAAGGTTAGTGACAGACCACCCTGACAGAGATGAGGACATTCTAATTTCACCAAATGAAGGTGGGCTAAGAAATGGGAAAACACTCCCAGCATCATGAAATAAAACAGTAAAGCGATGTGAAGTACTTGGTACACACTGATATGTACTTCACTGTGTATATAAATATGTAATTAATAGATTTGATAGGTACCTAATAAAATACCGAACACAAACCTTAATTTTTCCAATAACAGTTGATGTCTCCTGCTCCCGGACACAAGACAAGCCACCATCTGTAATATATGCTCTACATGTTCTGACCATTTGATTTGTAACCTAGCACAGACAAATTAAAACAAGCAGGTCGCAAGCTTAAAAGGAAATTTTCCTGTTTCACAAAATCTGACAAAATTCCCACATGCATGTATTAGTATTATCAGAGTTTGGATAAACTTCATATGTGGGAATAATAGTGACCAAGTATTATATGTAGGATACACGAAAAACACAATATAAAGAGTCTTAAAACACTCCCAGAACTGTATTTAAGTCCAAAGAAGTATTTGTAAGTAGTCTAAGTCCAGCAATACAAAGGCATGAACACCAACCATAACTCAGTAACAAAGAGAAGTTAGTTAACTATTCTGTACTTACATTGTCATCTTTACACTTTGTAGTGTGTGCATCCTTGTTTTAAAACATCCACTAGAGAATATTCTATCCTAGCAGTATGTCTTTACCTTGGTCTCTGTCCCAGCCCGGTTATCCCAGGAAGGGGGAGATTCGTTGTTATACCCAGAGTGAGATTAAGACACAAACGAGGTCAGATGCCGCTAACAAAGGATTTTATTTTTGTTGTAAGAAAGTAGCGATAGGAGAGAGAGAAAATAGAAAAGGGGGAAAATTTAGCTAGCAGTCAGGATAGAATTGCAAGAAATAGTCACCACCATGGATCCAGCGGCGTCCTGTTGGTCCGTAGTCTTGCAGTCTTTGGTGGGGAGGGTTCCTCATTGTGATTTGGTCTCACAGTCTTTTATAG
>NW_010237719.1:0-19509 GCF_000690775.1 Eurypyga helias
TGGTATTTTCCTAGCCGGAGTTAAATCACAACACTCACTAGCTGAATGTGTATGATATGAATGTAGTGCCAGTCATGTAAACATCAGTTTGTGTGAGGATGCTATTTCTTGCAGGCAGATGTTCTTACAGAACACATACTTTCCAAATGTTACAGTTCTACCAAACTTACTAACTTGAGCTGCAGTTGGACAACAATACTCCTGAAGGTCTGGTCCACAACTGCTTTTGAAAGAGGCACCTAAATCTGCCAGAAGAGACCCAAGTACAGGACTTGCAGCTTGGCATCCAAGAAATACCTTCAGGTTAAGTTTTGTAGTTGAGTGCAGCGTTCCTTAAAGCATGAATCTCCGAAAGGATTTGCAGGCCTAGATTTCATATCCTTGTAAATAAATTTCTGGTTATAAAACCAGTGCATTTACAGGGACCATGTAGTAATACATGCCACCAGGAATAGTGCACACTCACACACTGCTGGTGTTTAGCCTTGTCTCTCAATTATTTTCTGTCTTTATCAGTTTTGGCAGAAAGCTCAGCCAGACTCTCTTCAGCTGTTGCACAGAGGAAGTGGTTCCTTTCAGAAAAAGCTGGGTTTGGTGGGCAAGGGTTAACCTGTGGCCAGGGGAGGTGAGGGTTACAACACTCAGAGTTTGTAACAGTTGGAGTTGCAGTACACAGCATAGTGCTCACATATTAGTGGACATTTACAGAGCCTGTCACCTTAAAATATGTTTCAGTTCCTTTGTGTTGCCTCAGCAGATCTGTCTCTCTGAGGATCAACAGCAGAGAGCTGACTGTAGGCATTCACTTCTAGGTACAAGGAGATAAGGTGTTTCCTAGGCAACTTTATAAGCTTCAGTGCTGTGAATGAGAAAATATGTAGCATGGAGTGTCTCTGAAACAGGCTATACAGCATGTGCGATTACAGCTCTGTGGGAACTGATGGTGTCTAATTAGTCAAACACCACTGACTCTTGCATGTGTTGCTTAAGGTGGCTGGGTGCTGCCCTTCTTCCAAAACCTCCATAGCTGCCATCAACATCTGTTCACACCAAACACTGGTGGCCCCTCTTGTCCACTTTGACTTGCCTTTGCCAGCAGGCTAGGTGCAGACGCAGCTATAGATTCGTGTAGCTTCAGCTGAGAAAGCATGTGGGGCTGCAGGTAGTAAGGCAGATAAAAGGAGGAGATCCACAGCCTAGTCTGGAGTCAGCACAACATCTTTAGTCTCCCTGCAGAGTGATAAGTGAGAATGGACACAAGACTGAGGAATGAGGCATGGGTTTCTCCCAGTTATCTTTAGGCTAAGCTAGTGTACTTCTAATGTCCGCACTTTATTGTGATCAGACAGTGGCTTCCTTCTTCCCCTCATAACAGTGAACAATGACATGTCTCTCTAGTAGGCAACTCACATGTGCTGATTAGAATTTTTAAGTCCAGTGTTCCTGATGCTGAAACAGATCCAGAACTGGTGAGACAACTGCAGTTCCCTTTCTTCAAAAGTGTCAAATAGATTAATAATGAAAGTTTTCTGTGAGACATGAAAGAGAAAAGGCTAAAGGGCTAAGGACATGTTTGCAGTGTACAGGCATGTGTTCAATGTGCTAATCACAGACAGGGCTTTATAGAGTCAGATTCTCCTCTTTAAACTTTTTCACAAGCTTCTATGAAAAAATGTCTTGGACTGGGAACGTCTTCAACAGGAAAGTTTTTAAAAACCGAGGCATGTCCACAAAATATTTCCATTTCTCAAGCCTAATATTTTTCCATATGAAACAACCTTGCTTGGTATGTTCTGTTCTGTTGTACTTTTCCAAAGCACTGTTTGTTAGCACCATCAGAAGGACCTGAAAACATCCCAATTCTAACAGCAGCACCCCAGATGCTCTTGTCGGACAGTTTAGAAAGACTGAAACAGAAGATTAAACTTCAGCTGGAGTAACATGAAATAAATGAAGGGCGCTGTGGTAGAGACAAGGGAAGGAGAGGGAAATAGCTGACCAGCCTCTCCGACTGGTAGGAAACAGAAGACTTCTGAGTGCATGTTTGCTCTTCCCCCTGCTGAAGCTGCTTTTTCCTTGGCTTGTCATGTTTCCTCACCCCCTAACCTTGCTCAGACTGCCTTACTGTGAGTCAGAGGAATTTTCCCTCCGTCAACACTGGTCTTCAGGACTATCTGTTGGCTCTTTTCAGGTCCTATTTATTCTGCTTTTCTCATGCCCCCTCAGACAGCATAAGGAAGGGCAGGGGAAGGAAGACAGGTTGTCTTTGTTGTGGCACCTCTGTTGGCTCTTCAGAAAATGGAGGTAAGGTAAGGCAATATGAATAAGGAAAATACATGTGAAAGCCTTTAAAAAAAATTGTGCCTTTAAAAATAATTCCTTCCCGTGTACCTGCTTAAAGATTTTTATGTTTATTTTTAAATATATTTATCATCTGTATATTCAAAAGACATTGTTAAGGGAAAAAGCTCCGCCCAGGTTTCTGGAGCCAAACAGACACAAAGATCCAGACTGCAGGTTGCTCAGAATACTTCAGGACGTAGTTTACACATTGCAGCAAAATGTTGACTGAGTGACTACAAGGGCTCTTCAGGGGCAATATCTCTGTTTACACTATGTAAAAGCAAGTCCTGTATCTTCCTAAAGGGTATTGGCAACCCTAAGTCTCTTTCATGCAAGACTGACTGCTGTCATTCTGCCTGGACACTGAGAACTGCCAGTAATAGCTACCTTAAGCAAAAGTTCTCATCACTGTTTGATCTGCTCCTTTTATTTTTTATTCATGTCCTGTGTGGGGAGAAAACCCATGCTTTCTCTGCTCTTTTTGCCTGTTTGCTGGAAGTTCCCGCTTTAGAGCTAAAATTTTATTGCTTCTGTTTTTTCTTCAAAGAATAGCAACTTCTGGCATCATTATTTGTTGCAGATGCTTTTAGCTGTCAACCTTTTCTATTCAAAGAGTTTCCTTATTCTTCTAAGCTGACAAAGCAATGCAGCACTGAGAAACCCTGCTCCAAAGTAAAATGTTGGAAATAGTACATCTCTGGTTTTGTACAGTGCTTTTGGTCTGCAGATGCCATTGGAGAAGAGCAGGCACAGAGAGTTGAGAATGTTCTGTTCAAGGCCTCTTGCCAGGTTGATGGCAGAGCATCAACAGTACACAAGAGCTTTTTGAGTACCAGACCAGCCCTGTACCCATGAGTTTATGCTGCTTCAAGGTATTTTATAACTGATCTCTAAAGACTTTTAAAATCAGGGCACAAGTAAAGTGGGACTGGATTTAACTCTAAAACTCATTACACTGCACGGAAGAGTGACCTCCACCCGGAGGTGTCTGAGAAGACCAGAATAGCACACCAGTATATGACAAAGAACTATTATGAGCTAGACTAGGGTGCCTAAGTACATATTTCCCTATTGTCCAGGCAAATAACACCTTTGTGTATGTCCCTAGATGTTTCCAGAAGTTTTGCAGAGTCATGCTTCTGTGCTTAAAAATCTGGTCCCCATTAATTGATTCTGACTCAGGTCTGTGACTGCCTTACACAGACAGCTCTTATCTTGTCCTGTAGCTAGTCATTCCTAAAGGACAACCAGAAAGTTACTGATGGCCAAATTGTACTTACTGCTTTTGCACTGATGACAGTGTTTTTATTTGGTTTAGGTGTATTTTACCTGCACAATATAATTACTTTCACTTGTAATTATTTTTCTGTTGCATAAATTGTGGTTTATTACTTATCAAGAGGACAAATGCCTGTATTCACTACAAAGAGCCATGACTAATCTGGTGGGAAGACCAGAGGCTGACACACCCATAATCATCTGTAAATTCACTTCTTTATTTACAGTGTTCAAAGGGACGCTGGGTGTCCTCTCAATAGCAGGCTTGTGTCATCTGATGGACCATAAAAATTTTGTACAAAGCATTTCACTTTCTAAGAGAATGAATGAGCTATTAAATTTATAATGCAACCACTAATCCAGGTACTTTCAATGAAAAAGCAGAGCATTTTACTAAGCAGCCTTATATAGGCAATGTGTGACAGATAGCACCCTGAGCAGCGGGTTGGGTCACCCGGTGACCATGCACCTGAGGAGCATGTGTGAAGCTGGCACCCTGGGGCTGTAATGCTGTGGCCAGTTGGACAGAGGAGCACCCAGGAAAGGTTGATGGCTGTGGTGAAAGGTACAGCAAACACTGCTTCCCCATGGCCTCTGGAGAGGGGTCAATGGTGGCATTTCCCAGCATCTGGCCTGACAGCAGCCCAGGTTCATGGGAAACAAGGGTCATGGTGTACTGGGCTGCAGTAATGAATCCAAACTTCAGGAGAGAGCAGGCTGAAGTGACCAAAACTAGTTGTGAGGGGTGCTTGGGAACACAAGTGGTGGTGAAACAAGCAGGATGTCTTTGGGAAGGAGGCAAAAAACTCCTGTTAAGACCCTGAGTTTTGCAGAGAGACCACCAAGGGGGAAGCCAGCTAGTGCTGTGAACGATTTATTGTGTGATCCTGACCGTTTCAGATAAACAGTGCTCTCGTGTGTTGGGATCTAGCAAGTGGATAATGTATGTCCTCCTTGCGCAAGCTGAAGTCTGGAGCAACTCTTACTTCCCAGCAACTCTTTCTTCCTCACCCCTCTCCCTGAGTGTTAGCTAATGAGGTGACTATCAGGAGTTACAACCTATTTCTTTGCTCGTAGTTTCTTACCATACTTTGCTTAAAGAAGCAGGTACACCAGTCCTAAAAAAAAATCAGGCAGCTCTTTCCTCCACATCTGCTGGATTTTTCTTTTATTAGTGTTAAATTTGCCCGTGTTCCTTTTTGGCCTCAGATATTCAACAGTAGAAAGGAGCTTTCTTCTCAGCAGTTTCTTACTCTGGAAAATATTTGGCACTGTTCAGGATACTTCTCGGCTCACCTCCATAACAAACTCATTTGCTTCTAGAAAGAAAGAGGCATATGGGAACATTTGTCTAATTCTAGTGTACACTGGCTTTGGACTAATAAATGCCTTCCAAATCTCTTGAACAATTTGTCAGATGATCAATCAGCTACTCCTGTGAGCTACGTCTAGCATTAGCCTTGCTGTAGAAGAATAAAATAAATGTCCTTCACAGCCTTTCCCTGCTTCACCGTCATCAGATGCTTGATAGGAACAGTGGTCTTTCAAAGAGCAAACATAGGTATGCATTTGGCAGATCTTTGTAAACCAGCCGAATGGATTCCAAGACAGAATTTCTTTCAGCTTTGACCCTTTGTATTTGGTTTTCTGCCCAGACATCTGTAAGCAGCAAAAATCTCCAATCATTATGGACTTGCTCAGGACCTGACCAGGCACTGGTGCCCTCCACAATACAGCATACCTGCATGCTTCCCAAAACAGGAGTACAATTGTTTGAAAACTTGAATGGGAAGAACAACATCAGTATCAAATGCAGTCACTTGCAATGAGAAGCTGGAGACTGGCTGTATTTTGCTAGCAACTGAAGCAGCTGAAAAAAGATTTACTAACAAAACCATGCCCACCACGTGACCAGGGAGTTGTGCATAGCACTGAAAGTGACTGAGGCTGTAGTTTGGTAGTATAGAGAGGGGATATTAACATAAGGATTTCCTCCTGCCTAGTGACTGCCTCTTCAGCTCTACCAGTGCAACAGGGCACCTGCCCTGGATTTGAAAGTATAAAATCTTTTGGTTAAGGTTTTATTTCAAGCCCTCCCTGCCCTGATCCAGTACACAGTACTAGTACTGGAGTTATCTGTAAATGCATCACTAAGAGGATGCTGCTCGGGCAGGAGGAGTCGCAAGGGAGAGCAGCAACCATGAGCACCACTGCATCACCACTGCAAAGCTCGTGCTGCAGTAGTGGGCCTGTGGTATATCCCAAGCTGCACCGTTCAGCATGGGCTTACAAACAGCAGGAGACAATGTTCACATCAGTTGATCAATGCTACAACTCAGCTGATGAACCAGGTCAAGAAACCGCAAAGAAATGCAGGAATATCCCTTCAGGCTTCCATATGAATCCATCTCTGGGCACATGCTGCTGCAGGACCACCCTTCCTGTCATTCTGGATGAGGAAAGTGGCTGGGCTCACTACCACCCTCACCCATTTTGCTGACTTCAGCTACAAAACACACTTTGTGTGAATACGCTGTTTTGGTATCAAGAGCTGTTTTGTTCAGACTGGAATGTGTGCTGGATAGCCTGCAAGTCCAGTCTCAAGAAAGATCCTTACGTATGTGAAACAAACCACTTGCAAATAGGCTGCAATTCAAAACTCTGTGTAAGTACATGTAACTGACTGAAACAACTTCGCATAACAACTTAAATGGGGAAATGGTTGTCTTACAGGTAATGGTTCAAAATAAGGACAGACTGAACGGATATTGTCATGCGTTAGTCACTTTGGTTTATTGCAGATACGTGCAGTGACTAGAAATAGAAGAGGCTGTGGCATGGCACACACAGAGCAGGATCTTGAAGTAACTCTCAAAATAACACGTTAGCTTTGATGCTGCCAATATGAAACTTAACTCCAACTCATTTCCACAAATATTACGTGGTGCATGGCCTTGTTTATATAAGCCATGCAAAATACTTCTAATAAGTACTGTAGGCAGCAAAAATGATTATGTCACGATTTACAGATTTATGAACGTTCTTCATGGCTTTATTTGAAGAAAATGGGGATGACTCAGAGGGATACTACCACATGCCCTGTGTGCTAGCTTCTTGTGTTAGCATATCAGCAACCTTCTTGTTAGCATATCAGTAGTCCCTGGACAGCATGCAGCTGACACTGCCCTCTCGGTGGCCATCCCATGCAGTGTGGCTGATCCTTGAGCGCAGCCGGCACTATGCTCCTCCCTGATGGATTTTCTGGGGAGAGGTGTCCAGTGGGAGGCTCTGCTCTTGGAGAAGACTGCTGCCACAGTCAGGCTCTGGTTTTAGCTGGGAAATGGTTATTCAAGGCTTGCTCCACAGTTTGGACTCTCCTTCTCAGCCATGTTCCCCTGACCTGAGAAACAGGGTAATTTTGGGAGCTGAACAATGTGCGTGGAAGGCTTAATAAGGTTGGACATGGCTTTCGGCAGCATATGCAGTGCAGGCACGATGGGTGGGGTGGGATGAGGGGTCCTGCTGGTGCATTGGGCTGTTTCCATGCAGGTCTCCTAGTGCTGAACTTGAACTGATGGGGGAAGGGGAGAGCTACAGGCAAAGTCTCTTCATGGCCATGGTGCAGAGCAGAACCCTTAACATCATTTAAACCCTTGGGGGAATTTCCTACCTACTTGTGGGGAAATGAAGCAACCAGGTCTGAAGTTGCCTAACATTTCTGTTGCCAGGCATGAAACACTAAATCCAACAACAAGGGCTGGTTCATTCTCAGGAGCAGTCTTGGGAAACCTCCTTCTTGCTCAGGGAAGCTGTGAGGAGGCCATGTGAATCCTGAGCACTGGGCCAGCTGAGGGCAGAAGCTTCCATGTCAGTGTCATGTGAGAAATTATGAGCTCTGCAGAGTGTTGCGCTTTCCCATCAGCATCAGTTCAGTCTCATGATGATTCAGCTTAGTCAGGGCTCTCTCTATTTGGGAATGCTACAATGTCATGTTCTAGTGCTGCTGCTAAACAAAATAAACCTAATAAAACACAGGCATTGTCTGAACAGATCAGACTTCAGGTCCATCTATTCCAGACTCCTCTCTCTCACACTGATGAGACCATTCAAAGACAGTGGTGGAAAATAACAGCAAGCAGATGCATACTGTTGCACTGTTCCTTCCCTGCCACTGTATTAGGTCTCATTTTGGCCCATAATAAATATTGGCTTGAGCTCTAAAGTATGAGTTTTAATATCCCTTCCAAAATATTTTCCACTGATTATAACTCTTACTGTTGTTCATATTTCTTTATAAAAGTCCACCCTTCTGTTTAAGGCTAAACTAGACACTTCTAGGTGATTTTAAAACAAAATTCACAGTGATCATCCTGGAAGTAATTTCGTTTTAAATTTTCTTGTAACTTTTTGGCAAAATCCCCTAGGCAGCGTTGCCAGAAGAAATAGCTAGAATTCACGAAAACCTTTCCACTGTCCCCACCAAATTAGTTTTGAATCCAAATTATGGAATGTAGCTAATACAAAAAAGAAAAGGGAACACAAGTCTCACTAGCTCCATAATGCAGACATACTTCAAGGTCACATTTTGTTTCTACTCTCAAGTCATAGCTTACTTTTTTGTTGTTTTGCTTTTCTGAGCCCCTGAGTGTTTCAGGGTTCTGCGAGGCTTTTTGGTTTCCTGTTGGTGGATATCATAGTGTGAAAAGTACAGAAAATTTTGAAAAGTACAGGACATCTAAGGAAAGCATGAAATGTAGCTGTTTTTTGCCTTTGTGGCTTCCTCCCTCCCTGTGCTCTGCGACGGTGTTAGTGGTATGATATTGTCATACTTTCCCCAAACATGTTCAGGTCTCCCATACTTGTGGCAGCAATAATCTGATGAAGCTGACAATGTGGTTGGGTGTTTTTTTTTTTTTTGCAGATGGACATTTCCTCCCTTCCTTCCTTCCTCGTTCCTTTCTTCCTTCCTTCCTGCCTTCCTGCCTGCCTGCCTGCCTGCCTTCCTGCTTGCCTGCCTGCCTTCCTCCCAGCCTCCCTCCCTCCTTCCTTCCTTCTCTAACTTTCCAACCACACAAACTCACAAATTCTGTCTCTATCCCTACAATAAGTTCATTCTCCCTGCCAGTAAACTCCCATACAGAATTCTGGGTGGCAGGTTCTGACCAGGGTTGCATACAAATTAGCTTGTGGAAAATGACATCAAGTTAGGTAAAGAACAAAAGCAAACTGACTTCAAAGGGAATGAACCAAGTGGAATCTACAGTTACTATACACCAGGGGTTTAACGGAACCCATGTAACAAACAAAAAAAAAAAAAAAGAAACCATCTACAAAACAAGCAGTAATCAGACCCTCTCTCCTTTCTTTCTGTGATACATAGGAATTGCTTTTAGAACAAATCACAATCAAAAAGTAGTTCTTTGATATGCATTTGTGTCGCAAGCATTGCTAACAGCACTTTGTTCTTCCTGGTATTCCACAGCGATTCACTCTGACTCCCCGACTCACCATGTCTGGAGCAGCTTACAGACACAGAGAGGGAGAGAGTCTCAGCTGGCAAATCTGAATTGGCTGGCTATAAATGAAATCTGGCTAGCTTCCCAAAGATTAAACGCCTGGACATGCTTCCTCTTACTGAGTTGGTTTGGTTTTTCAGTCACTCGTGTGTATACCTAGCAAAGACACAGTGAACCCACAAACTGTGTAGCATGTTCTCATGCTTGTTCTCCTTGTTTCTTTTTTTTCCCCCTTTCTTTTGGAAGGGTGCAAAAGAGTTTCAAAACCAAGGGGTGGTTAACAAGACTTTTTAAAAGTCTGTTTTTCCCCTCTTTTGCTCATCAGATCAACAGATTACAATACGAAAGATCTTACTAAAACCATGTCTGCTTTGCTTTATGAGATGATGTGTATTTAAATGCCATTGCACTTTAATTAGGTCTGTCCACTTGTGGGTTTTTTTATAGTTTATAAGATTCTTCCCTTTTGAAAACAAAATTACTTCAAAGGTCAGGATTCAGAGGCAGCCAATACCTGTTCATGGGTCTTGCTGGCTGTCTTTACCTAGAGAGACGACACACAGCAAGACTTAAACTTACGTCAAAGAGGAAAGCACCTACTCTTGCATACTGAATGTTCTGTGAGGGAAGTGAAAGGAGGAGGAGTAATCAAAAAGGGATAGAATGAGACTTATATCCTAAATATGGAAAGGAGTGAGTTTACATTGTGTGCTTTAACTCTGAAAAAGGCAACAATACAGCGAGTTTAGACTTGAGCGCCTGAGCTATATCATAGTCACTTCATCTTCTTTTACTTTTAGGCACTTTCCTGTGCGTAGGGTATGAAGCTAAATTGCTAATATGTTAGCCACAGCTTTTATAAGGTCATTGTAGAGGAACTTTTCTTCACTTTCCCTCACGCGTTACTCCCCCAAAAAAACGCATTAAAATAGTCGATTGTCCCTGATTTGTCAGGTGCAAAAGAAATGAGTTGCATTGCTCCTGGAGATGAAAGTCGTACTGTTGTTTGATGTGGGGCTCCGGAAGGGGTATCCCACTGTCTGCATGAGGTCCAGATACAGAACACGGTTCCCAAGACAGATTTAATATACATTTTGTGCCCTGCATGCAGAAGATGACAGTTTTTTCAGCTCCTGCTTGTAGTGTGGTGATGTAAGAGAGCATATGTGCACTGCAAAAATCCTCTCGTGTAAGTATGTAACCACAGGAATATCAAATAATTCCCTCTTTGTCCATAAACTATCTTTTTCAGCTCTCCCAGATGAGTCTGCTAGACCTAGCTTTGGGATACTTGTTAAAGTGTACAGAGTAAGCAGGGAGAAAAGATTAAAGGAAGAATACAGTCTGTGTGAAACAGTGGCCCGGACTCTAAAGAAGCAGATGATCTAAGGGAAGGAAGAGCTTCCCTTTAAACAAGAGACTCCGCATGCAATGCAAATGATCCCATATGCAGCTGCCACTGGCAGGCTACAGAAGAATAAAGTCAAAGCAACAATTCCCCTGAACCCTGAAGCTCAGTGACTTCAAACAAGAGAAAAAGAAAAAGTGACATGATTTTTTCCAGTGAACTCTTTCCATCTCTAAACTGTATTGATGACCTCATCAGCTACAGCTGTCAACTTGGAGCTTAGCTTCTTTCTGTCCAATGGACAACATCTGGTACTATCTGTGTATTTGTACCGAGGATGGGAAACATGTGGAGCTCGCTGCCTCAGCAATATGTAACGAGGGCCTTAAAAGCGAACCTCAGCTTTTCCTTACATCACTGAGGACATGCAAATCCATTAACTAGTGGCAACTACATATGGAGAGGGACATCGACATAGATAATTCAGGAGCTGTTGGTTAATTAGGAAAATGCCATTGATAACTAGCTGTGGCCATCTCTGCTTTAAGTACTTGTATTATCCTAGACATAATGATGAGGAGACTCTCAATTAGCAAGTCAAGCTTGCCATCTCTGCTGGACTATTTATCCTCTGAAAAGGGCGGAGAGGTCTCAGTGGTGCATCTGGATATTTTCATGTCACTGCTATCTTGTGCACCCTTCCTCCTTTTGGAGGCAAATTTTCAAATCCAACTATGTACTACAGTTTGCAATGTCTCTTACTCCCCAGAGAGGAAGATGCAGATGCTTGGTATGAGCTGGAACTGTAGTACCTCTGTTGCTGGAAATATGGTAGGCTTCCAGGGACCTTGTCTCTACCATATACCAATCTATATTCAAATGCATTGTATTAGTCTTTATGACTCCCCAGCGAATCTCTTCAATGTATAAAGACATCTTTGGATTTCCACTTAGTTCCATTTGGCTGCCAAACTACGAAAGTTGGCAGCTGCTGTTACTTTGATTGCTGTTCACTGAGTAGCACCTTAAAGTGTCCATACAGGTCTTGGTTCTAAGTGCTTCACAAATGCAGGGGAAGAGTGGTGCCTCCCCAGAAAACTTACAGTGCAAAGTTCAGCAAAAGACATATTTTGCCGTGCACTCACACACGTGTGTCTGAGGTGAGGAGGCGGCCACTTGAATGAGGATTAAAACCACAGTTTAAAGTCAACACCAAGCTTCAGTGCTTTGCTGAATCAAAGCTTACTCTGAGACAAGGAAAAGGAACAGGAGACAGCAAGTGAGAAGCCCTGTTACGAATTTAAAAACTGCTTGTGTGTTGTTTCTTGCTAACATGCAGCTAGAAAGCACCGTTCATGACACCTACCTGGTAGGTACTTAGTTTTTATAGTATATAAAAATGTATTTAGTAGCAGGTTTTGAGGAACAGAGAGTTGTGGAAATGTGGACAGTACTGGACACACTCCCTGTGGGAGCAGCTGACGAGAGAAGGAGTAGAAGTCGACTCCTGAAAATACAGACGTGGATAAATAAGGCACACGGAGAGCATGGCAGAAGCCTAAGAATGAAAAACACTCCTGGTTTTGTCTCTCCTTCTGTTTTGGGCAATATGCTGCCATCTTCTAGAGAAGTTCAGCCTTTGAAAGACTCTTCGCAAATGAACTTCTAAGCATCACATTAGTTAGTACATTTAGCTGTGAATGCCACCTTATTTCCCTCATCTTGTCTTTTTAAAGGTCTGGATTTCATGCATTTCAGATGAGTCTCACTAAATGGTCAGATGTTTATCTCACTAAAAATAAGTAAGATAAACAATAGTGGAGAGTGAAGGGAGGGCACCCGATAACTTTGTGTCTCTTTAATCTCAAAAATCTGTCAATTTAAGAGGCAAAGGATTTGTTTGAAATGGTGAAAGCTGAACAGCTGAAAATGGTTACATTAAGTTTTGCTCATGGAAGAAGTTCTTTAGCATTTGTCCTGTATGGTGGATCATCTGTTACACCACTGAAAAAAAAAGCATAAACAGGAATGAATACATAAAGCCCCCAAAATTTCTAATAGCTATCCCTACTTAAAAAGAACAAAACTGAAATGTGAGCACAGATCATCTTGGAGTTTCTGGGTTGCATTTTTGCTGACAGCCCTGCATTTGGACATCAACAGATTTCATTGAGTATAGTTGACGGGCTTTCTATTATCTGTGAGACTATTTCGCTGCTTTCCATGAGTAGATCCAATGCTCTGTAGTTGTAGGGTGAAGGGAATTAATGAATGCACCTGAAGGCAGAATTTGGACCAAAGGCCAAATATTTAAGTCTGGAATAAATTTCTCTTAATCTTGCCCATTTTTAGACGTTACAACTACAAGAAGAAAAGTAGGTGCCTCATGTAAAGAAAAAATCAATTCCAAGAGAAACATTATCTGTGAACTATTTATAAATTATGTATCTGGTCTTAAATTTTGTAAGATGTCTGTCTAGATGACAAATAGCTATGGTATGCTGTCCAGCTGAATTCAGCAGAACAGAACTAGCCCTAGAAATGTTTAAATTATAGGAATTTCTATAGAAAAATTTCCTATTTTTTCTTAGATTTTTAGGATTTTCTAGACATACGAGAAGCAGGGGTAAGGTGACAGTTGCTACTCACACTAATAAGCCACATTTTAAGTATGTTTTCTGTGCCATAGCTAAAACAATTCCCTGATCAGTTTTTTTCAGCAATGTAAGAGCTACTTAGCTTTGAAGTTGTTCAGTACATGTGTACTACATGTCTTCTTGCTATTCTATGTAAATCCTGCCTGGCTAAATTAAATCTAAATAAGGTGCCTGTATGTGTTTGCAGTGTCAGATATTCATACACAAACACACATAATCAGCTGTTACGATCTGCTTTTTATATACAAGAGCAAGTTCTATGCTTTTACTGCTATGTATATGGTACACCTTGGGAAAGCGTGCAGTGATATTGTGAATAATGACACTTACCATTTGCTCTCACAGCTCTGCCAGAAAGCTCTCACAGTTTTGTCAAAAAGGAAATTTAATTTTTTTCCATTAAATCTAGGGCCAAGAGCTCAGCTTAAGTCTTTTTCAGATGAAAATTACTAGCTTTCACTAGAACTGTATGCTTATCATAGAGATTTGTGTTTGAAACATACAAACATGCAGACATGCTAATATGTTTATCCAGAATAATTGGAATTGTTTTTGTCCAAATCTTCACACAGTGCCTCAGCTGAAATGTTATTCTGCCCTGCTATCCCTTTGTACTCATAACATTGCCACAAAGAACCTGCTTTCTGTTGTGTCTGTAGATTTCCAGCTATGATTTTAGGTTCAGTATTGGAAACATATACCATAGGAGCGGTGTTTTCTAGGAGGAACAGATGAGATTGAAAGAACATCAGCGGATGTGTTACCCTTCACAAACTGAGACAGCTGTGAGCAAGTTGTGATCTGAGGTGAGAAGGGAAATGCAAAACCCAGACCTTTTTTTCTGTTAAATGGGAAAGGACATAGAGTTTGGTTTATTTTCTAAGAAAGAACAGAGACTTCAGATGTGAACATTTTTTACATAGTGAATTTTTTACTGGAATTTCTGGGAAATTTGTCTATGTGTTATCCCAGCTTGACAGAGAAGAATATAGTGTTAATGTGGGAAATGTCCCTCAATCCCACCTCTTCCAAGAAGAAAGCATTCTGTGAAAAGGAGCAAGAGATGTGTATATGTAACTGCATATTACCAGGTAGTGATATAGCATAGACTGGGTTCAAGCACCAAGCTTTTGAATTTCAAGAATGCTTTAGGAGGAAAGGGAACTATTGATTGAAATGTGAATGAGGCTGATTTGGTCAAAAGACTGAATGTCCCTACTCTTTCCACAAGGCATGTCATGCCTCAGTACTGCCTTGATATAGACAACATCTTGACAAAAAAAGTTCTATAAATATTATTTTCTGTCATGTGAATTTACAAGCTGAGTCCCTAGCTTTAGGGCTGATCTGTGCACTAGATTGTGCTATAGTCTTCCTTGACATGTATTTTTAGTTCACAGCAAAGCAAACTGAAAGTCTAGTAGGCAAGGTAATGGAGTACAAACTCATACAAATTCCCTAAATCTCAAGAGCAAATACAGCTTTTTCTTTCAGAAAATGTATTTGAGTTCCTGTCTGGATATTATTTATTGCCATATTTATTTATTTTTCTGTTTACCAGGAAACATCAATTCAGTTTTTCTTCATCCCTCCATAGGCTTGTTAGTTGCTGTGTGCTACCAGTTAATTGCGTTTTTTCCTTAAGTGGAGATGTTCAGCTGATTGGAAAGGCAGACAATGGTAGAGGATGGTACTGCTTCTCTGGACTAGCAGTGTCAAGTACATACACTGCTGGAAGATGGTTTGTATGATCATCCTTCTGAAGCAGTGAAAGTATATTCCAACCCTTCTCTCTCTAGCTGTTTGTCTTAGTCATAACAATTGTAGGACTTGCAAGGCACACAAATCCAATCTAAGTACCTATCTAACTGCTGCACCCAAGTTATAAAAACAAGGGCAACATAAACTATTTATGAGCACCATGTGATGAGCAAAGCTCTTCATACTTCTCCATGTGTGACCTCTGAGTGGGGACATTAGGATGATGAAAGTTGTTGGCCAGCATCATGCACCAAAGGAGAAAGGAGTGGATTTCCTGTAAAACTTTGTAGACTAAATGTCTACTATTCCACACTGTGGCTGTCACTGTGGTTCAAGAGCGGATTCTCTAGGAGTTCCTCCTTGTCAATTATCTCACACTAAAACCAGCACACTCCTAGTATTGCTTCCCCTGCATATTATTTCATATGTGTGTGAGACTGACTCTTGAGAAAGGAGGGTTCTGATTGCGATCTCCATTAGTGTAAAGTGGAGCAATCACACCCCAAAAAATTGGAGTTAAACCAGTGTAAGATGAAGTGTCCACAGTGATGGCTAGTGACACATAAGTTAATTTCATTCCCTGCATGAGATCTGGTGCTGGATATACTGTGGTTTAGCACAGCTCCAAGACATCAGAAGATCTCATGGGAAGTTGTGTGGCTATGAAATGAATTAACCTGTATCACTGCTGCACAGCAGGGCCTGTGATTAAGCTGTAATTCCTCCCAGATAGTTTCATCGTTCTCCTTTCACAACCATCACTAACTTTAAACCATAGCTCTTCTGATCTTAACCCTCTCCAGACCCAGAGAGACTCCAGTGGGTAGGTAGGACTGCTCATTTTGAAAGTATTTTAAAGAACCCGACAATTTCTCCTTTTCCTGGTCAACCAATTCTTAAGACACAAATTTAGGAGATAACTGAGCACAGGACTTGCATTGAAAACTGCAGAGGAGTTTTTAGGAGTATGTCACTTGTATCAAAACTGAATTCTGTAGCAGCTTTACTTGGGAAGATAAAAGAGGTTTTAGCTTTGGGTGCTAAGGAGACTATGTAGTATTCAAACTCTTCAGGACCCTGGTCAAGCTCATTGTTAGCTATCCAAAGGAAGTACCATGCTATGCTAAATGTAAAGCCTTTAAAAGCTTTCCTTTTGATGAGATCTTTTAAAATGGATAGCTCAAACAATCCATAAGATTCATGATGTCAAATTAATTTCATGGTAGAGATAGATCTAACATTGCTTTTTAAGGCTTGCCCATAAACCAACCCTAATGAAAAGTTTTGAAGTTTTCATGGGAGGCCACTGACTTTTGTATTTTTATCTCTTTTTTTCATTAAAAGCACTATTTTTTCCAACATTTTTGCCCTAGATTATTTTTTTTTCACCCCCAAGATTGCTATGACTGATTAGCCTTGCTGCCAAGAAGCCTGAAACTGTTGATTTACTTCATTACAATAGATGACATCTTCATTGTTGGTATGGGAATTTTACCTCTCACAGAATAACCAGGGTCTGAGGGTACTGATTGCACTGAAAAGCATAAGTAAGTTCCCAGTGGAAGTGTATTTTTAAAAAAGAAATTAATCTTTCCTACTCTCTCTGAGACCTCCTTTTCATTTATTTAGCTACTAAAGGATAGAAATTTCAGATAAAGCAAAAGAAATGAGTTTGATATACCAGATGGAGGTACTTGTCCTAAAATTATCCCTACAGTGTAATTACTGATAACTTGAAAATGTGGCTGAACAGAAATTTTCTTCTTTCTAATGATTATGTTTTAAAATTTTTGTGCAGGAAACCCATATTAAACTGCATGTGATAGCACCTCCATGCTAGACTGCTCAAAATCTGAATGTGTTTGGACACATCCAAATTACTGCAGGTTCCAGTGATGACTCTGCATTTCATCTTAAAAAAATGTGGCAAACACGTCTATTTGCTGCTTTTAATGAGAGAACAGATCTCTGAGACCTTCTACTTTACTGTCTGTGCAGTAGAATTTCTTTCTGGGCACTCAAAGTTTTGGTTTGTGTTCTGCAATATTCAGACATAAAGAGTAAAATGTGTAAGGGTGTGGGAAGGCTGCAGTGCCAGCAATGTCAGTGTGCCAAGCCTACATTCAGCTGAATGCTGGCTGGTTTGACGAACAGCTTGTGACAGGACATCTCTGCCCTGAGCATACCTCTGCTGTGTGTAAGCACAGCTGCATCACTGTTATCTCCAGGAAAGCTCTCTCTTTTTCTTCATGAGGAGGTAAGATGCTCATTAGGGGCTGATTATTTATTTTGATAGTCATCTAGGAGATCACTGAGTAACTGCATGCGTTTGAATAGGTAGCAATTTATGATCCTTTTTTCTGTTGGTAAGGTAGGCATACAGAGCAGTCTTAAAGCAAGTGTTAGTGCTCTCTGTAGCAGGTCTGAAAACAGCAGTATCTTTTCTGAATTAGTGGTTTGTCAATATTTCCACTGTCTGGTTCACTGCAAATGATGCCTAAGTTCAGACACCTGCTGCTAACAAGATGCTGGTTTTCACTGCAATAATCCAGACTACAGGATTAAATCCAGACTCAGTGTCAGGTTTTTTGTCACATAGTTGTCAAAAGAGAAGAATAATTGTCTTGGTGAGGTAAGCATAGCCATTTTTCAGTAGCATGGGTCTTGAGATCTCTATGTTCTTGAAACCTTTCGGATTTTACCTTCAGGTACCACTTAGCAAATCAGATGTTGTTCCTGCACAGTGAAAGAGATGATTTATTGCTCTACTGGTAATGAGAGGTCTTCCTTCAATGCCATGAGTCTTCAGCATTTCATAGGACTGTGGGCCATTTAGCTAACGCTCAGCAAGACACATAATCCTGCCCAGGTCAAGCCACTCAGACAAGTTTGCACTGGCTAATCTGTGAGACTAAGTACTAAAAAGTTTCATGGAGGTTACAATTTGTGGTTTTTTGTCTCTTTAAACTCTTTGTGGGTACTGGGAGTTGAACAGTCACAAGTGCTGCTGGGAGCCTTGCGATGAGCTCACTGGAAAGAGAATGTGGTTAACTGTGACCTTTCCTGATCACCTAGATTGTCATGCTGTTCAAAACAAGGTCAAGCCTTGCCCAACTTCACTAAATCACCATAGCCCAAGGACACAGGAATGTACAAAGGAAGAATGAGGAGAATTTATGGTGTACACACAATAATTAGCTAGGCTGAGCAGAGAAGTTTCTCCACAGTAATCATTGTTGATATCTCACCTCTGTGTTCACTGGTTACCAAGACGTCCTCAATAATGTGCTGAGATTTTTGCCTGGGTATTTGCAATAAGAAAAGTCTTTGCAATGGTGTGAACACACATGTGGATTATTTAAAAGTATTTGACATATTTTCAAGTTTTCACTGAAGTGGAAAATTTCAGCTGGATATAAAAAGTTTTGACTATTTTAGAGTCCAAATGAAACATTCAGACAGTGAACAGAAGAAATGCATTCTTATGCTTTTCTGGCAGTAAGAAGCATAAGTTTGCAGGTGTCTCAGTGCAATGGAGAGACTAGAGAGGAAAACAGAAAGGGCTTTGGTACTCAGGGGTCACAGAAAGCAGCTGAGAGGTCAGAGAAGTTTACAGAAACTCAGTCTGTGAAAACACCTGATAATGACAGGAGCTAAAAAAATGCAGTTACTTTTATAAGAACTGCTGAAAGTGTACAGGGGTACCCATATTTTGTATTACAGCACTCTTCTGATATTTTACTCTGTAGCCCTATTGCAAACACCGTGATGAGAGAAGGGCAGTAGGATTCTTCGTGTACCACAAATAACCAGGAAGAAGTCCTACTTGCCTTGCTCACATGGAAGATTATACAGAGACAAAGATTTCCAGGTAGTCAGCTAAGTCAATTTTATCCTGTGAGTGAAAATCCTGGAAGGAGAATAGTGCCATCTCACAACTTAACTCTTGCACACTGGGTTTACCACATGCAAATCCATCAGGGAGCATATGTTGGGGATCTCTCTGTGGGGATTTAATATGTCAATGGTCACTGGGCAGGACATCAAATTAACAGTAAATTTTCTGTAGGGTGCTTTGAGTTGTTACTGAACCCATTTTCAGAAGGCATTTGGGCTAAATTCTCTGACCCCTTTACCAGTGTAAATAGAATGAGGATGATTATATAGTCTCAGCTTTATCAGGCCTTGTCAGTAACACTTACCTATTGCTTTTCTTCCAATTCCTTTTCAGTGTCAAACAGAAGAATGGACTCACCCGAAGAAAAATGTGTCTTTTCAAGACAGGATGTTTTTTAGGTGCCTTTGCTTGGACTCCTGTAAGCACCAAAATTTAACTTCTGCTACCTGCCTCAGATCTTTATGCGGAGGCAACAAGACCAGTTCACACTGAGGTTCCTCAAACATTTCTACTGGCATAACTCAAGTGTGGTAACTGAAGGATCAGGTCAGTAGACCAAGAGGGGAAAGCAGTGAAAGGGTGAGGGACAAATCTTTTGTTAAATTTGCCATGAAAAGGAATGAACCTGAAACAGAGAATATAGGTTCTGGGGAATCCTAATCCTATGCTCCATGCTTTTGATTGGAAAGTTTACCTGTTGAGCTCTTT
>NW_010237719.1:19540-42381 GCF_000690775.1 Eurypyga helias
GTATATATATGAGAACCAAACACTATTATAGGAGAGGAAAAACAAAGTAAGCACTTCAATCCTTTTTCTCGGAAGTAGTTAAACCATAATCTTAAATATTGCATATAGGAATGCTGAATAACAGGACATCTGCCGTTTTGAACCCTGCCAGATGTACTGCCCTTCAGTGTCTTACAGACTGATGTCACATTATTGCTGGTGTCAGCAGTGTGGAGACAGAGTCTCTTAGCTTATTAATAACTTTCTCCTGATCTTTCATTTTCCAGTATTTCTATCTTTTGTATTTCCTCTTACAAATACAGCTTCTTCCGTCTACAACTTTTTACTCTATTATTTCAGGACAAAACAGTCCTTGTGTTAGCCAGCTGTAGCTAGTCTCACTTGTTGATGGCCCTGAAAAACAACAGAAACAGAAAAAAACTTTCAGAAAATGAGACTAATAGGAGATTAAAAAAGAGGGAACATGGTAACACACATTGAGCTTTTGTTTCGGTTTCGTTTTGGGTTTGGTTTTTTTTTTGACAACTATGGCAACTTGAGTTTTGTTTTTGTTTTCATGATATTAACTGTCAGAAGGTGTTTTTAATGCAACTAATGCACCTACTTTTAACATGTCCATTTGTACTCACCTAGCAGCAGAGATTGTAGGAATTTACTTTTTTTGTAAACTATAAATTTTTAGTGTTTCAGTATTTCTCCTTTCTTTTCACCAACTTTGTGGTGTTTTCATCAAACTATTTACTGACTGTTGAAGTGTTTCCTGAAATGTGCAGTCTAATAAAAATTTCATTTTCAGTATGAATATGTTCAACAACCAACATTCTTCAGAAATGGAAAGTTTTCTATGTTCTGAAAGTGGAATCCAGAAAATGGAAGGAAAATATTTTTCTATCCCTTTAGGTAAATCCTTATTTTCCAGATTTCTTATTTGCCAGATTCTGTATGCATTTGACACATTTTCTGAAGTTTCTTAAAATCATCTAAGTCTAACATAGCCCTAGTGACAGATAGAATGTATGTGTAAGATACGTTAGGCTAGACAGAACAGTAGTGGACATTGTTGCTTTAACCCATGGTCATCTAAACCTTCTGAGTTCCAGTTGTTGTAACAAATACCCTTTCTGAGCATAACTGGAAATTACAGAGATCTGGATTTTTTTTCTGTTTCCCATTTTTTTTAATTTAATGTGTCTGGCTGCTGAATGAAAAGTCGGTTCTACATGTTCTGGAGGTCCAACAGAAACAGTCTTCTGTGAACCTTCTCTAATTGTATTTCTTTTACAGGCAGATTTTAGAAACTGGATTATTATCCTTTTGTGTTTGTGCTGGAAAGCTGCCAAAGAAAATAGGTGCAGGTGCAGTGTGATTGCATCACCAGGCCCCAGCCATCTATGTACCTGATTTAAAGACAACTAAATCACCATGTTATCTTAACTGTGTCCAGATACATCAGTCCTTGATGAGTCAGGGAAGGGAATAGCCATTACAGAGAATGGTTCTGTCATGGTTTAACCCTGGCTGGCAGCTGAGCCCACGCATGCCCTCACTCACCTCCAGCAAGTCTGGGGAGAGAATCTGAAGGGTAAAGGGAAGAAAACTCATGGGTTGAGATAAAGACAGAGATAAAGAAAAAACATGTGCACAAGCAAAGCAAAACAAGGAATCCATTCACCACTTCCCATTGGCAGGCAGGTGTTCAGGCATGTGCGGGAGAACAGGAAAAGAACAAACCAAATGGAATGATTCCTGGTGCAAGCACAAAAGCAGATTTATTTCTTGTATGCACCATTAATTTCATTGGAGGTTTGTAAGATACATCAGTTC
This sequence comes from Eurypyga helias, assembly GCF_000690775.1. Lineage (NCBI taxonomy): Eukaryota > Metazoa > Chordata > Aves > Eurypygiformes > Eurypygidae > Eurypyga > Eurypyga helias. The sequence goes on from NW_010237719.1 coordinate 21,365, forward strand.
GGTATTTCAGAGCAGCCATTCTCATAACACAAAACCATATCAAATACCCAAAATTATTACATGTGGGGAATAAAGGTCATTGTGTTTCTCACAAGGACCCACTAAAGCAAAAATAATTTATTAATCAAGCAGTCATACTGAATCTTACTAGAGGCAGCTTAGCTCCTTGTAAGTGTGATGCCTGTCATTACTATGAATTGGTATTTCCGGTTAATGTGTCATTTTTTTGTTTTTGTAGGTGTGTGCATACATATGAGTGTTTGCTAGAGAGGTCCATAGTAATATTCCATTAGTAAAATGGAAAATGTTAATAGTCTGATCTGAATGACTGTACACAGCCTGTGCTGTATCGGCAAAACATTTGCATAGTAGAGATATAGATTCACATAGAGGAAAGTTACCATATCCTTTCTGGGAAGCCAGCATGGCAGGGTATCTGTCAGGAGTGCCTGGGGTACACACAGGTGGAGTTAGAGGTCTGTCTGCATCTGCGGATGTATGGTCTCACTGGGATCACAAAGTTGTGGCAGGATAGTCCACACAACAGGACCATTGCCATGGGTTAATACAGGCTTTTTAGAGGGAGAAGCCAGGAAGGCAAAGAGGAGGATTTTATGATGTGAGCCCTTTCTGTAAGAGGGTGATGGGAATGGAGGGATGTCTGCCTTGGGGTGGGTGGTGAGCCAGCTGAGAGCTGGTGAGTCAGGATCAGCAAGCACACCAACATTTGAGCTACGATGGACCGGGTGTCTGCTGCACATCTCCTGACCAGGAAGTATAAGTAGATGAGACCTTTTCAGACACCCAGGTAACTGCTGGAGGGACAACCCACGAATGCGCAACCAATCCAGGAAGTCTCTGGAGTGCGTGGATGGTAACCTCCTGACAGGTGATCAAGAAGTTATCAGAGACACTTTGCCTGGCAGCTGACGTTCTCCCTGTGCGCCGTTCCACCTCAATTACACATTGGGTGTCTTTCTTATTCTGCGTGGTGTACTGGTTCCTGCTAGAGACACCAGTGTCCAAGTGTTGGATTTTACCTGAGAAAACATTTCTTGATGTGGTGACTCTAAGTACCACAGCTACAATGTGCAGAAAATAATTTCCTTACAATCTTTCCTTTGCAGCCACTCTCGTTTTCTTCCTGTCCCACTCCCTTTTACCCAGAGCAGATGGTGGTTTGTCACATCACTTAAGGGGCCATCTTATGACATTGGCTTTCTAGGTAGCTGGAGCTTTCAACTGCCCACAGTGAGTTCCCTGTTGAGATGATGACTTGTGTCATCCCAGGTGAGGATCTCACTTCACTCTTTCAGAAAACAGCAGGAAAGAGAAGCAGTTGTGCAATGATCCATTGCAATTTCTTCTCATCAGGCTTCATTATGTTTTCACTGTAGTAAAACAGATTCTAAACTGCTTTAGTCAAAAGCCGAGATGCATACCTTTTCAATTCAAACCTATTTCTTGTATCCATGTGTATACTATCCAATTACCCGTGCACTTAATTCACCTTTTGAAAATTTCTGTGTAGTAGCTGCCATGGATGTTACTAGAAATCAGTTTCTGCTGAATTTAGTAATGTCTCACAAGACTCTCCAATTGGAATATCTGCATGGAAAGTAGATTTCTGTCTTGCATTGCATGTATGAACAAAGCTACTATTGATTATTCTAATTTCCTTTGTAAGGCTCTGCCATATATTATATAAAACAGATACAATATATGCAGAAATACTGTTTATTTTTCTTTATTAAAATTCTGGGTTTCCAGCTGAGCAATGTATTTACACATTGTTCTCCGTTCAGTCTCTACAGCCTAGCTGAGTTTAATGGCTGGGTGTGTATTTCATATTGTAAGCTGGATAATACCTCAGGTTTGCAAAACAAGGATTCTCCCCTGTGCCTTATTAAAATGAGGATACTGAATTAAAATGCTCAGTAAACACATCGTCTGGCTTTGCTAGCATGCTTCATATAATTCCTGACGGGCCCTGTGACTGGAAATAGAAACTACACCCTCTCAGGTCTCCAACTGGCCAACATACACTGTCGTTTGTGGCTTCATCCTGCGATACATTATTTACGTTTTTCTTGGAGAAAAAATCCTGCCTATTGTATTTAAGAAGGAAAGAAAAAAACAAACCAAACCAAAACAAAAACCCATCAAAACTGAAACTTAGGAAGCTATAGAAGTTGGCCACTCTGAGAGGAAAGATGTGCAGGGGAACAAAGTTTCAGGCTATGCTGTTACACGTAGTTTTCTGATACCCACCGCACAGGAGGCTCTGTTCTGCCTATCCCTGCTCAAGAAAACACATTGCCTTATTTGTCTTGTTTTGACACTGCATTGTTTAGGATTTCTGTTCTGCATAATGAAAGACATAAAAATGTTACTGAAAGTTTTAATTCCCTGGGGAGCTGGATGTGTTCATTCCATGAAGCTGTTAGGAGGAAGGAGCTTTGGCCGCTTGTCTGTTGTGTGCAGCGTTTGACGAAAGGTGTCTTCCACAGACAAACAAAACCATCCCTCATCCACTCTGGAATTGGTGCTGTGGTGAGGTGGACCAATGCAGATGGCTGTACTGAAGCATTGTCCAGGTTTGGAAAAGGCCTGCGGAGGGTCTGCATTATTCTGTCGTGACTGATAGTAAGGCGGAATCAGGTTGCTTGTGCCGACCACATGCAAAGCTTTGAGAAATTGCTGGCTAGCTACCTGGATCACTTTGCCCAAGGATCTCAGCTATTCAAAGGGAGCTAATCATCTCCCTCATCTCCCTTCAGCACAGGCAAAAGTTGTAATAATGAAATAGGACATCAGTAGTAAAGAGGATTTCTGTCCTCATCACCCCCTAAGTGCATGCATTTCACTTGGTCGATAGTGGTGTGAGACTGACTGTGACTTCAAAGCCGGTGTTCAGGCACCATTTTAAACTTGCTCTTCTTTTTTGATACCATGATTACTTTTGGCCAATGTACACTGGACTGGAGACAATAACAAAAATAATTAATTTAACATTTCTTAATTTAAGCTTGTCACAGATCCCTTGCTCAGAGGCAAAGCACCAGGATGGCCACACTGCCAGCCCCCTGCACATCAGAGGGGTTTTAATCACAAGGCCAGCCCATTCTTGTCTCCTTCGGCTGCAGTTCTGCATGCCATCCTCTGAGATGGGCAGCATGGCCCCCAGGAATGAAGCTAGCATCAGGCTTGTTTGAGACTCCACTTCCAGCACTTCCAGTCTGCGGTGGGCAGCAGGACAAAACAGCAGCAGGCAAAATTGCCTCTTCTGGCCCTGGGTGCTTATTGCCCTCTCTGCGGCACCCTGGTATGTAACTTTCAGTCAGATTCAACCAGCTGAAAGAGCAATTATTTCTGGAAATCTCAAACTAATAGATTTTCCCTAAAAAAAGACAGTCTGAAATAAACCCAGGTGCATTCAAGGGAGTCTAACAGTGAAAGCTGTGTCCCTAGACTGGGATTCCTGAGCCTGATGCGGGAACGCTGTCTCAGGGCAAAGCACCTGGGTGCTGCCAGCTCCTGCTCATGTGGATGGACAGCAAAGTAGGAAGCGGTTGCTGCCCAGCAGCACAATGGACCCTGACTGGCAGGGTAGTGCACAGCACGGCACTGCCTTCCCTCTGCATGTCCCAGCCGCCTCCGAGGGGACTGAGCACTGGGAGCCGGTGTGCTTTGGTGGATTCCCAGACTGTGTCCCAGGAGGTCTGGGTGGCAGGGAGCAGTGTGCAGACACAGGGAATCATGTTTTTCTTTAGAAGACCTCTAGGAATCCATTTGTCACTTGCATGCCTGGATAAAAAGATTTCTGTCCCTGGGGTGGAGAAGGGTGTCACTGGTTTCAGAAAGAGAAAATTTTCCATTCACTGAAATTCTACACTTGCATTATTGCTTGGTTTTGCTTCATTTATTTGCTTTGGAACATTTTTCAGCTGGGACAGTTAATGAATATGAAAGAGATTGTATCTGTGTTGATTCAACCGGTCTCTTTTATAAAGTGCTCAAGTCAGCTTTAGTAGCTGAAAATGCAGCTGTTTCTCTTCAAATACAGATGGTATCATAGCTGATAAGTCAAATTAAGCCTGAACAAGCAACCCTAGACTACATCTCAGCTAGTTTAAGAATCAATTTTGGAGATTTATAATACTACAGTGGGTACTGTTCTGTATTATCTCAATGTGCAATGATTTACTCATTTACCAACTACTTATCGTTAATAACATAGACACAGAAAATCCCAGTCAGTGAAGTGTAAAGTATGCTACTGAACAGAGTTACAGAGTTCTCAGCAGTGCCATGGGACCTCCACATAGGAAGGAAAGAAACTCTGAATAAACTGGTTTTGCATGTCTGTAACTATGTATTGGCATGCATCCAGTGTGGTTGTGTTGATTTGTTGTTGTTGTTGTTGTTGTTGTTGTTGTTAATATAAGATATTGCTGGTATGGACTCAGTACAATGGAGGACAAACATGCATAAACAGAATTTTCCTGTGTTTAATATGGTCAACTTCTCAGTTAACTTCCATTCAAGTGTTGACATCAGCAAACATTATCATGTGAGTTTACCTGCTTTTTTACTGTTGGCAGTCTGTTTTGTTTCTTATGAGCGTAAGAAAACTGTGTGTTTGATGCTCTGATAAGCAGAAATTTAGGTAGTCTTAAGCTTTATTCTGGATAAGTAGATGACTATACAAAGAGACACGTTTCCAAGGGTAGTATAGTTGAGCTGGAGAACCGTATGTTGCCTCAAGAAAGTCAAGGACTCTCCACAAACCTAAATTTATAATTCTTTTTTTTCCCTGTCACTTTCTGTATGTTTTCTGTCTGCCACATGTCTGGCCCTCATCACTGAAGTGTTTGGGAACATCATACACCTTAACTGGTCTGAGTTACCAGCTTCACTTCCAGCCCACACTTCTTCAAAGCAGTTTCTCTCTCTTCTGTGTCAACACACCCCCTTCAACAGTGGCATTAGGGAGAGGGAATGAACACTCTCAAACTATACTTCTGTGACTTCATGCTCATGAGAGGAAATATCTAGCCTGAAGAATTCACAGAACACCTGAGAAAAGATAGTGGGGTTTGTATGCTGATAGCAGTCAGATGCTTTGGCTCCCAAAAAGCTGGCACGGTACACCCACAACTTAGGTTTGAGTTGGAGGCTTGTGGCTGTGCTGGGGAGGGAAAGATGGTGACTGGGGTCAGGGCTTGGTGCCTGCAGGCCTGCCTTCACCCTCCATCTCTGCCCCAGACCTCAGCCGACCCTTCCCCTTCATAAAACAACAATAACTACTCTCTGTCAATCAGCCAGTATTCACCCGGATTGTTGGTCCTTTGGGAACTTATGTGTGACCAGCACCTATTTCAGCCCATCCAAGGCCGGCAGCTAACTTGAGCAGTGACCACCCAGAAGAGGCAGAGCAAAGCCTGAACATGAGAGAAATTTTACATGAGACCACCCACTGCCCCTGTTTCCCCTGTAGTGGAAGCAACAGCTCCTGTGTGCTGCCAGAGAAGGACTGGCTTCCCAGGAGAGCTGCCTCCAGAGGACATGCACAAACTCTCTGTCACAGGGCAAACCCATGTGGGAATTTTGGAGCTCAATCCTTTGTGTGACAAACAGTTTGGAGAAAATATATAACTGCTTTTCCTCTTGTTCACTCTTTCATTCCAACAAGTGAGCCTCAACACTTTTTGAAACTATTTAAAGAATTATTACCCTTGAATGAGGGGGAAGAGTTTTATTTCTTATTGGTCACATTAATTGCATATTTTTATCTATTACTTGGTAGACTGGATAGCTATAATTTTCAAATTAGAATCATAGAACCACAAAGATCATCCAGTTCCAACACTCCTGCCATGAGCAGGGACACCTCCCACTAGAGTTTTTAAACCTCCATTAAGTTTTTAGTACAAATGCACCTTTTCATTTTCATAGTTTGCTTTCCAAAAACTTTCTACAACTACAAAAAAATTGCCTGCATGACATAAATGTGTTCACTATTATGCCATTATGCAGCTACCTACTGTAATCCTGTGAGACACAATCCACCAAAGATTTTAAGGGTTCTAAACTTCATTCCACAGAGACACCAAAGGACAAGCCCTCCAAGCACTTTCACCACACCAAGAGCTTACAATATACAGGCGAGATGGAGAACGTCCGCAGAGGACTTTTACGTGCCCCACGATGGAGCAGAGCACAGCAGGGCTCGAAGGGAGCTGGTGCAGCCACATGCCATAGACGTGCTTTCCTGGGTCCTAACAGCAAGAAAATTGAATTAATGTGGGGTTCTGACCAGGTTTGTTAGGCCTACCACTGATTAGCACAGGTGCAACAGCACCTTGATAAGGTTATATGCTCTCTGCTTCTGGGGCTTGACAGTGTCTGTTCAACACCACCTATGAGTAGTACATGGAAAGTCATGGTGAAGGCAGATATAAGCACAAGCCAACACAGAAGAAAAATCTGGTTATGATACCAGAGGCAGACGAAATAGACTGAGCTGTTAAAACCTACATTTTCTGAGACTTTCTGGCATACAGTTCCCTCACCAGGTTGCACAAATATCTCAGAAAACAGTTGCAAAGTTTTTCACCAGTGCTGTTTAGTGCTTTTAAATATATTGATTTATATTAGTATTACGTTGTCTGTTCTTCCCCCAGCACTAACAAAAGGTGCCATGACACTTGCTTTTGCAGGTTCTTCTCTGATCCCAAGACCACCCCTCGTGCAAACAGGTTTTCAGCAGCGGGTGAAGTCGCCTAATGAAGCCATTAGCCAGGGTACCTTTCTTTCTCTCCAGGAGTTTGTTTGTGCTGTAGTCTTTGCCCTGGAAAGTTTACAGCAATGTTACTTAACAACAGCCACAGTGGCTTGGGAATACTTAAGAGGAGATTTAGGAGCTGAGGAGCAGTATTGCAACTCTTGGGCATGATCAGCTGCTTCTCCTTTAATGAGGAGTCCAAAGAAACAAAATACTGTATTAATATGCAGAGATAGGCCAATTTTATGAGGGAGGGGTTCAACAAAGGCCAAATGCTAATATAAAGAGTTCCAACCAGGGTCTTTTCTGGAACAAAATTTACCCTGCCCTGCACATTGTCATAAAAGGCTGGCTTTTTCAGACCCCTTCTTCCTTATACCAGTATTTTATCTGTGGACGTAGCTTCAGAGAACACTCCTGTTGCGATAATATATTTCTACACATAAGTCTTTCACCCTGAAAACAACTGTAGAAACTAACAGCGTGCTGCTCACAAACCAAACAACTGCATTAATTTACATAAAGGAATAAAGAATAAATGACACTCCAGGGGCATGCAAATACTTTGTATGATGCAAGTCCGTCCGCTGAGGGATTTCAACCCAGCGTGGTACAGACATGGCAATTGCACCTAGCTTGTCCCTTTGCATTTTAATTCTTCTCTTATTTCTTCATCTATTGTAATGAGAAAAACAAAATGAAAGAAGTTGGCGGCTTGATCTAGAGACAAAAGTATACTTGTCACACTAAGCTGTAACTAATTGCCTATTAAATACAAGCCATGTCTGGTCATGGTTATGAAACTGCTGTGGGCTTCTTTACAGCAGGTTCTTGACATTATGGCTTATGCTAACTTAATGGCCTGCCAAGAGCTGTAGTATTCATTCCTAAATGATTCCAAACCATTCTAAGCCATTCCTCAATGGTCTGCTGAATCTACTGAAATTCAGCTTGAGTTTCTTTCTGCTGTTGTTTAATCCAGGCTCACAACATTCCCCCACTCATCTTATGTTAAATGTTAAAAATATTTAACACTTTAGAAAATAATTGATCTTTACCTTGATATGTTTATATTATTATATACATGTGATTTCAGAATAATTTTTTAAGTTGCCCATCATGAGAAATAGGTCTGCAGTGCTCCTTTGTCCTGGAGCAAGCTTGGGCTGTGCACTACCAGTGAACATTAACGATCTAATTTATATGTTTTGTTTAAACGTCAAGCAATAGAGGAATAAATGAGTTGGGCTGTTCCTTTACAAACTGCTGTTCAGAAATGCATGTGAGGCTTTTTAGAGATCCTGTACTGCAAGTTCTAGTATGTGTGCTTTTTGTTCTAACCCCACTTTGAAAAACCTGGTTAACTTACAATGAAAGGTGCTTGAGTACAGAGTGGTGCAGTTGTTACTGAAAAATATTAGGTAACACGTGAGTGATTACAATGGCCTCTTCATCCTCTCACATCTACTGTCCTGAACTTCCCATCATGTGTTCCTTCCTCTGTAAATCTATGTCCGCATACCTCTCTGATTGCCGAGATGAGTGAGATGAAGGGGAAGGGCTGGCACAGGCAAACAAGCAGCCACCGAAGTGATGAGGTGAATTTTTATTAATTTTATGTAGCAAGGAATGTGGAACAATATTAGTTTTATTTCCAGATCTGGTGTCTGATTTTAAAAATAAATCCTCTTACTCAGGGGTATGTTAATTTCACCTAGCTCTATCTTAAATACCCTGGGTTTTGTAGGTCTACAAAATATTTTCCTTTTTCTTTTTCATGCTTGCTGTTAGTTGTGGAAGGTGAATATTTTGATGAGATTAAACTACTCTTTATTTCTTAGTAAACAGAACGCTACAGAAAATCAAGTTTTTTTTCTTTTCTGTAGAATTGCCTAAATATTCTCTTAACAATCACACAAAGCCACATGAGAATAAACGTAAGTCAGCACACAAAAAAAAATTCTTTTCACACCTTTCTTCACTCAATTTAATTTGTAAACATTATTTTCCATTAGTCATACTCAAGCTCTGAATCAAGCTTCTGAACACTGAATAAGGAAGAAAACGCTCCTTTTCATAGCAGTGTGCAAGAAAGTGAGGGAGATGGGGAATAAGGTGGGGAAGCTACAGCAGAAATATGAAATTAGAGACCTGAGAAAAGAAGAAATCGAATGAAAAACAAGCTGCTCTTAATTTGTGTCAATTGGCAAGTAACAACCATGAAAGATATTTTGGGGATGGCTATTCCCTCTATAACTCAAGTAACTGGGATCAGTCCAACATGCTTTTCCTTACCCTAAATTCTAAAAACATGTTGTACCTTGCGGGCAGAAGCACCAAGAAAGATCAGTTTTCTCCCTTTGTTTTTTTCTCTTCCATTACGTCAAAATTTAATTAGAAGAAGGGCAGTTTAAAAAAATGAAATCTGTCTCATAGATGTCCTGAAAAGCTACTTGCAAATGAGAAAAAAATGTAGTTTGCTGGGACACAAAACAATTCTAAAGCATTGGGTCAGATTCTGCTGGTGTGGCATGAATAGATAAAATCGGTATTAAACTGACTAGTCATGAGGGTGGGTAGCCGTAAAGTTATGACTGGCCTTTCCTGAATAAAGCCAATCTGTTCCATAAATAAAGACAGAGTTAAGCATTAGCCCATATCAGTCAAAGTCTATTCTCACCCACCAAATGAAACTGGGAAAAGTTTATCCTTTGAATGCAACAGTGTTACTCTTTTAACTTTATGAACCTTTTCAACTCAAGTATCCAACAAGTTGTTAGTATGCAAATGCTATTTCATATTATCAGGTCAATCTTTAAGTTCAGGTATGAAATTGATAGTGATCCTTAATGAAAATAACTTAATGAGAGGTTGTTATCATTTTGATGTGTGTTTTGATGCAGAAAACCCAAGCTTTGATGTAACTTCACTGAAAAGAAACAGTGGAAGCAGCACCTTACCTATGTACCTGACACAACATTAAAATGTAAATAACATCAAATTTGAAATGAAATTAAAATTATAACTGGATTACACTTCACCGTTTTCTGGCTATCAAAACAAAACTAATATTAAAGTGGTATGAATGCTTTACGGCATCCTTGAGTCCAGACAGTTTTAATACTGTCATTCAATTTCACAAATACTACTTTACTAGCTAAAAAATCACTTTACAAAATCTCACCTCTCCATTTCTTCCTTTGCCCTGCTAGCATATTAAGTTCCTTTCCACATACTGGCAGCAATAATAAATTTTTTATTAATTTCAGGTTGCTGAATGAGCATTTGTGGCTTTATGTGTTAGTGATTAGCAACATCAGGCCTTAAAACACTTGTGATATTTGTAAAACTTCATGCTAACTGCATGTCATCCACAGCAAACTGCTCTGCTTAGTTGTAAAAGCATCAGACAGGGTTGCTGAGCCATCATAAAATGCTGGTGTCTTGGGATTCCTTCTAGAGATGGGCACCTTGATATGGGGTATTGCCTGTGTTTGTATACAGCTGCTGCAAGCTGATGCTGGAGGCAATAATGACCCCTCCAGCCTTAAAAAGTAACCCACAGGGCTGAAGAAGTAGAGTCTGGGTAAACAACCGTCAGTATAAAAACCTGGAACTGGTTCCTTAGCCACAGGATGTCAGTCGTCATCTGCTACAGGTTTGGAGCTACTGGGGCTCTCCTGAATGTGTGAAATGCAGAAAAAAAATCTTATTGCTCATTCCTGTGCATTAGTGCCTCTTCCAGAACACCTCCTGCAAATACTTCAGATTCTCAGTATCAACGTAACGCTCAGCAGAAAGAGCAGAGTCTTTCTACCAAGAAGCAGGTATTTCAAAGGAGTAAGTGATTGTATTAACAGTGTGTTTACCGTTTCTTGTAAGAGTGCAATTGCCTCTCTTTTATTACATGTAATTTGGGTGTGAAAAATAACCCACTTGACTACTTGTGAGAAAGTGCACTACAAATTTTAGGGGAGCTGGGATGGGAAAGTCTAACATTTCAGTAACTATGAGAAATGAAACTTCTCTGGAGAAAGCTTTATGTCAGGACTCATTTCATCTGACACATGAAGAACAACATAATGCAGCATTAATACTGTATTAAAAGCACAAACTGTAATATTTACTTGGGGGAAAGACATAAATTTCATTTTACAGGAAAACTTAGAATTTTTCAAGAGAGCAGACCTCTTCCCCCTGACAAATGTACATTTTTATCTTCTATGCACATGGTGACTATTTTTCTGACCAGCTAAGTGGGGTTCTATCAAACCCTGGTCAACATCAAAGAAGCTGGATCTATTACTTGTCAGCAAGCACGTGTGTCAGAGCTGTTAGGTCATCTATCGCCTTACCCCAGCCTCTTCGAACGGCAGTACTGGTGTTCTGCGTCAGAATTGCTGGTCACCGCACAGAAGCAAATCAGCGTGCTCCAGGCTTGCGTTAGTATCAATATCTGCTGTGTGTTTGAAGGTTCGGAATAATTTTAATGCCGTAAGTGCTGGGGACCTTATCTGAAGGCAGTGCTTTAGCAACAACAGCTTAGTTACATGAGCTTCCTTGAACTTGCCAGCAATTTTTTTAATGAGTGTGGGCCAAGAAATACCTCGTCTTTTCTCCTGGGTAAACGCCAAGGGAGAGTAACTTCTGTAGCACAGCTGATAACTCAGCATTATGGACTTGATTATCAGAGAGAGTGAAATGTGCTGTGTGCATCTGTTCATCTTCACCAACGCGTTACGTTCTTCAGAAAGCTTTTTCTCTTTCCCCTTTTCTGTTGCCTATTATCCATTATGAGCCCCTGCAAAGGTAAACAGCATATGGTGGCACTAAGCCAGGCTTCTTCCGCTGTAGACACACACGTGTATGTGTCAGATATAGGCATACACACAACACCCTTCTCTGGCAACCACAGTCATCGTGCTCCCTTTGAGATTTTGACAAAATGGCTTTCAAAGTCAGAGCGATTTCCATCATGAATTTCTGAGGACAATTCATGTCACTCTGCAGTTATGAGTGAATTTCCTTTGGCACATGCAGCTTTGCGTTTTGCTCAGTGTTGCTCTGGGCTGCAAGTGAGATGAAGGAGAATCTGTGCCTTATGGTGACTGTCAGTTCATGGATAAATTTAATGATATTGCTCCTAGCAACATGGTTTTTGCTATAGCAACGTTACACTACCTGTTTTGCAAAGCACTTTGAGAGCTGACAGTGGCTATTTGGAATTACCACGAGAGAAAATCAGTGCAGAAAGATGGACTTCAACTGCCTCTCCACTGCTTCACCCCAGCCATTTCTTTCTAATATATGAAAATTTGTGAAGCACTATTTCACAGGCATAAACAAGAGCCCATATGAATTGATGATAATCAGCAAGTGCTGCTGGGTCAGGGAAAGGCAGCAAGGGTTAAAAATGAAGTCTCCAAATGCTTCTGATCTGCTAGGGCTGCTGCTGTCTTGTAACCAGAGCCTCCGACGTCCTTGAAACCTTGAGGTGAGACTAAGGGAATCCCAGCTCTGATGACCTTGTCTGAGCCCTGCTTGTTCAGTGCCCCAGTGGTTTTTCAGATTCCCAAACCAGTAAGAATCAGTAAAAAACAGTAAAGGCAGTTGTTCTGATCCAAAATCTAACCAGATCTCACAACAATTCTGTTGTTCTGTGCACCTTTCTCATGAGAGAAATTCACATCAGCCTGGTGCAAACATGGTTCCTTTCCTTTCTGTACATCTCCTCGTCTTCAACAAAGGTCAGACTCTAATGGTCTGACCACTTTTAAAACCTTGACTGTCTTCTGATCCTGAATGAAGAATCTTAAATTTATTCATTGCCAGAACTTGGCAAAACACTTCTCTCCTTTGCTTTGATTTTTGCAGTTCATTCTGCTTTTAGAGTACTTTAGTTTTTCTGCTTTTAATCAGGTTTGTGCGATCAAAATGATGTTCTGTCTGCTGGCCTGGATTCCTTTCCTAGTTCTGGCCTTCCACAGAGCTAACAGGAGATAAAAAACGTTAGATGATTTGTTGTTCATGGAAATTAAAGAAAATAGCATCAGGTTTTCCTGTATACAAAAAGCTCTCTCTTTTTTTTTTCTCCCCCAAATGGTCCTTTAAAGGCTATTTCTTTGTTTTCTTTTAATCTAAAATAAGTTCCCACAAATCAATTTAGTGCCCTTTTTTGTGGCTGACTGCATTAACCCAATTTCACAAAATGGCAGCAGTCCCAGCTGCTGAACTGTTTCTTTAGTACAAAGAAACATAAAAGTCACATGTGTTTCAAACAGGTAAACATTTTGAAGGACATGCCAAAATAAGGGGCAACTTAAAACACACTCACCTCCCTACGATTAATTCAGATATAAAGCATTAATGATTTGTAAACTCTATAATCTTTTTTTCAGTAAAGACAACTGTGATTTCAGTGGGAGATGTTATTGAGTTTGAACTGCAAGATTTGGAATGGAAGAGGACTTCCATAAGTTGAGTAGCTGTGGTCTGCTCTCATGCTGAGCTGGTTGGGGGAAGCACAGCGGGTGGGACTGTTAGAGTGAATTATATGTCTTCTCACAAACCCTTACTGGCTAGTATTATATGCGAGTAATAACAAGACACAGAGAAGGGCAGACGCAGTTAGGTCTCTTACATCTGCTAGACAATTAAAATTAATATAGTAAGCCTAAAGCTGTCAAAATTAGACTAACCTTTTAACAAGTTGACAAAATACATTGTTAAGATGAAAAACAGATCTTCCAGAACCACCAGGGATGGACATGCTCCAAATATTTCAACAGTATTGGCTCTAATTTGTGCTGACAGGATTTAACATGTTTCCTGTGGACAAGTGGGGAACCTCTTAACTTGCTTGCCCTTTGAAACAAAGGTGGTCTCTTAGGGACAAGAAAGGAGGGTTTGTCACTTAGCCAACAAACTTCTAGGAAGGAAGTTTGATCAACAATGTTTGTTCTTTGCTCCTGAACACCAGCAGTGGCTAGACCTGCATGGCTTGAAATGAGAAGGGGAGAGTGACCATGGCTGGGGAACAGAGAAGAGGGGATTAGCACTGAGAATCTGGGCCTCCTGATCAGTTTGGGAAGTCCTGTCAATTATCAAATCCTTTGCCTCCTGCAGGGAAGGGGCCTTTCTGCCCGGAACTGGCTGCCTCTCCTCTCCACCCCGTACAGCACAGGCTCAGCTGTAAAGGCGGCTGTTTTGCAAGCCCATTTCCATCGCCGAGTTGTCAACAGGCAGGTATGTCATAGTGCAGCCGCATGCAGGATGGAGGTGCAGCCCTTACCTGAGGGCTCACCTTCTGTGCCTGACCCTTGGTTCTGGGTGAAGTCCTCCATGTTCATGTGAGACAGAAGAAAATAATTTGTTACTCCAGGTTAGCTGGCTGAAAAAGCTCCTGCTTACTACTCTTCTGAAAAATCTTGCTAGAGTTTCAAGAGCCAGGCAGATGACGAGTTAATATCTGAATCTGGGACACTTTGTACTTCTCATCCTAAGAAGTCAGCACACTTTAAAATCATGTTGTCTCAGCAAGGTACCTTGTCAATTAAACAGCCTGGTAAGAAAACATTAGCGCTTCACGTTTCCCATCTATTACCACTGCTGAGGTCAAGTTCTACCTCTATGTCCATGTACCCTCAAGAAACGTATAAGGTGAAATCTTTCCTCACACTCATAGAGGTACTTTGATGGTGAGTTGTTTTGGTGCTGACCCTCCTGTTAGCAAAAACTTCCCTCGGAGACCATAAATAACACATTTCTTAAAGAGAGATCTGAAACACTTTAACAGCAAGTGATAATTCTTACATTAGTTGGCAGCTTTTGAGAAAAATGATGTGTGCTTCCAGCACCTTCATCAGTTTTGGGAACAGCAGGAGGATGCTTGTTCTTGTAACGGAAGTACTGTATTGTTTGGAGATTTGGGTTCAAAAGCCTTTCTCTGTGATCTTGAGCAGCCATTTGCCTTCTCTGTTCTTCGCTTCCCTTCTATAAATGGGTTGCAGACTGTATTCTCAAAAGTGTATTACTGTTTTTCTAAAAAGCTAGGTTTTTTTAAAGCACAAACATTCACACTCATCATTTATGATCAAATGTTCAACAGAAAGAGTTCTGAGGTACTGGTCTTATTGGCTGTTTCTGATGAAAGAAAAAGACGCAGAGGGACTGGTATCAAACACTTGATATTTTCTATCTAAAAATCCAGGTTTCTGTAACATTGTATTTCACAAAAGCTTTTGAAACATTTTACTTTGGTCCCAATTTAGAAAAATAGCTTTTGAAACTTGGCAACTTACACAGAACAAAATCATCATCCTCTCTAAACCACTCTTAATGTAGTATTTTTTTCTTAGTCTGTCTTGATAATCTGGACTGGGAGCTCTTCTCCCTGAAACAGCCCCTGTCTTTTACCATAGTCCAGAGACTGATAGTCAGCAGGACCACTTCCACGTTTCTTTCAGTAATCTCATTTCCTTCAACTTTCTCCTTGCTTTTGGAGTCAGGCTGTTCAACGTGCCTGAAAATGTTTGGAAATATGCTTCTGCTGTGCATATGGAGCATGTCAGTCTGAGGATAGTATTATAATAAAACTCATACAATTTTATCAGTGTTTGAACAGAATCAGGTTTTAAACTTGATTGCTTTTCTTTGAAGCTGATAACTATATTTTTATACCGGTTTTAAAATTAGTTTTATTTGTGTTTCAGCCTGCACTGTAATTTGCCAACACTTCTTCCTCTTTCTGTGTATGTGTACAAAACACACAGTCATTATGTTAGGTCATCTTTAATGCTTCCCTTTAAACTCCAGGAAAAATGAAATAAAAATTAAAAACACATTTCTGAAAAAAAAAATCAAACCAGAGTGACTATTTTGAGAGGAGTATTTCTAGAGATGCAACATCTGTAAAGAATACAAAGGAAAAGGAAGTAATAGAAGCCACATATGGTTTGTGTTTGGAATTCGAAGAAAAGATGGTAGTGTGAGATAGATAGTGCCCTTTCCTACTGATTTTTGATTAGAATGCTATGAGAGAAAAACTGCCAGTTTTCAGCTAAGAGGCTCTGCAGGGTAGACAGACGTTCTCTACATCCTCTTTGCTTGAAGTGGTAGGCGGATGTGTACATGAGAATGCAGGAGCAGCGAAATGAAATAGTTCCTTTCTCTCATAGCCTGTTCACTTAGCTGAAAAGGGCTTTGAAATAAAGCAGAAGCTATGAGTTGAAAAACTTCATTTGGGTAGTAAAGGCATTTTTCTCAGAAGTTTCTTGGGGGAAAATAGAGGAAAAATATAAGTAGAATTTGCCCACCTTGACCACACATATTGGAATGTATTTTCAGAACTATATGTTTCATTTTATTTTTAGAAACTGTTTTCCAAAGGTGGCCACTGAAATAATGTCTCTGAAGTTTATCCATGTCTCTGGTCTGCAGATAAACAATAAAAGGACACACATGGAGATTTGTTTTAGGAAGAGATCTGTGGTGTTCCTGTTTCTCTGATGACTGGTGAAGTAATTTTTCTGAAGGGTCCCATTTTCCTATGTTTCTGGAATATCCAGTGCAGGTTCTGTGTGTGTCATGATGCTTTTACATCACACAAAAAACCTTCTTTTTTTTTTTCTGGTTGTTTATGTTTTCAGTTTACTGAATGACAATTCTTACCCAATGTGCAGGAAAAACACTACTACTACTTTATATTTGGGGGTGCTGAAGGCCTGAAAGATTTAAACTACCTTAAAACAAAACCAGGGTTGAAAAAAAAAAGGAAGAGCAGCTCCTCTGCATGATGGACTTGTCCTGCGTTTGAAAGAGGGCATGCAAAAATGCAACCAGGGCTTGAGATCTACCTAAAAACATACATGGTTACAGCAAAATCTCTTGAAATATCAGGGTGGGCTCTCCACTGGTATAAAGCTTATGTGCTGGCCCACAATCTGGCCAGCTGCATTTTTATGTTTGTGTGTGGTCAGGATGCACTTTTAAAGTATATATGCCACTAATTGACTGCAGTTGGAGGTGCTTTGCTCAGCACCTTTTAAAGTTAGATCACTATTTTTGATGCCTAAATAAGACCTTGAATGGCTGCAGCACCCAGATTTTCACAAAGTTGCCCGATTGTTTGAAGTCATAAATAGAGCTCAGCCCATGTATATAATTCTGCCAGCGAAGAGGGTGCTTTATACAGCATAGCTCCTACCATGAACCCTCACGGTCTGCTTTTGTTGAACACACAATATGGGTGACAACATTAGTGATGCATTCCTGACCAAATTGTCCTATTAACACGTGAGTGTTTTTCCTGTGATCAGTTTCAGTGGGAAAGTGATTGCATTTCCAGCCTCAATTTTTGGATAAAAAATACTGTATAATCTTACTTGGTTGGAACCATGCCTCAGATTTGGTTTATGGCACTGTTGATGGGTATTTGAATTACGGCACCTTCTACTCGTGAAATTCTTGCACAACACAGTCTAGACGTGAAATTCCTATCCTCTGTAATGTAGTCTTGGAAGAGCAGCTTTGCTGTTGGAGTGGAGGTTGAGGAAGTGTCAAGTTTTTTTCTGCTGAGGTCTTTTACTAATAGCAGATTATAATAATGTAATTAATTCCATTCGTGTAGAAATAGCTGAGATGATTCTCATTTGCCAGAGTCATCCTTCACTGAGAAGTGCTATCACTGTATTCACAGTTCCATATGAAGGGAGGGACCTTAAAAGTAATAACACAAAGACAAGCTACTGTTTGGAACTAACTCTGATCTGTTACCAGGGGTATTGGGAGAGAGGTTTGTTCCCCATGTGCCTCACCCGGTGTATCTGTGGCCTGTGCACTGCAAGAAACCTTGTTCAAAACATTCCTGATGTACAGTGCAGGAGATGCTTTTAGAGAAACGAGTCTGGAAACTCCCCAGGGATGTTTGCTGGCTCTCAATCTGGGAGCCAGCTGGCAGATATGAAATTTCAGTGGGAATTAATAATAAATAAATACAAGCAAAATAAAAATAAACATAGATAAACAGAATAGTAAGTCCATGCTCTCCATCAGCCTATTGTGTAGGCTGTTCATGATGCTGTATAGTGAGCAACACATTTCTAACAGGGTGGACAGGCTGTAAGTGCCCCAGGGAGCTGGCAGTGGAAGGAAGGATGTGAAGACAGAGGCAGGGAAGATGAATGCTAGCAGTAACAGCCAGCCACGACACATGTTTATGAGCTCAGCTGACATCTAGGTTGTGTGGGCAGATGATTTTGGTGGCAAATCTGGGGGATGAGAGGGAAAGCCCTTTTTCTTTGTCTCAGTAAGGGCATATCAGATTCACAGGCTGGGTTGAGAAAAACAGAAAGGTGGTTGTATGAAGAGGTGATGGAGAAGCAGGCAGTGTTGAACACCATGGCCCATGACAGGGACTGGCACAAGCCTGTCTCAACTGAATGCAGGCTTATGCAGCCTCGTCCCCTGCTCGTGCCCTTCCCTTCCTGGGGATGTAGGGGTGAAAAGAAGGGCAGATGGCCAGACCACCCAAAGATCATTGACGTCAGAGGTTCAGAAAACCTCCACTGAAAGAGTAGCAGACATAGCACAGCTCCTCCTTACCTAAGAGAGCCATGTGGATGAAGCTCTGGCTTAAAGATCTCAGGCATTTGGGCATAAGCACCAACTTCATGAGTCCTCAGTGTGTGCCCCCAGCATATCTACTGGCAGAGTCGGAGGGATGCCAACAACGGCCAAAACCCAGTCTCACATTCTCTCCACCGGCTGGTGAACAGAACAAAACCACACTGTAAAAATCCTCTGCGGTGTAATGGGGCATTGCTATGGCCAAACATGAGGTCCTCCAGCGTGGGACTTGGCAGTGCCATCTAAGCAAACAGATTTGGGAGCCAATACACCATGGGAGTGGCTTTTATATAACCCTGACATTTTAATAAAGCTGAGGTTTTGCTTCCCATTGTAACACCATTTCTGCTAGAGGGGTGATTGGATGCATTTGCTCATTATCAAGAAAATCAGACTGGAGATTCATTGTAACAGGGTTAACAGGTAACTGAGAAAGAAAGGAAATTACTTCTGCATCACAGCAAATATTTGAATAATGTCACTCTTCTTAAGGAATACAACCACCTATTACCATTTGTGAATAAAAACCTCCCCAATCAAAGGGGACATAATGATAGTCTGAGCTACTCAATGTTCAGTTCTCAATAGAGTCCAAATTAGTGAGCACCAATTTATTTGATGCCTTAATGCACAGCAAGATGCTCCTAAATGAATAATTGCTAACAGAACAATCACAAGCATCATCTTTTGCAGAAGATTACTCTTCTTTCCTCACAAGTCTCTGCAAGTGTGAGTTTAATAATAATTTGAATGGATACTATGCTATCATAAAGCCATCAACATATTTCCGAATTACACTTAAAATTATTCCTAGGCATTAGGAGACTTGAATGAATTACAATTTTGCTGTTAATGCATCTATAATCCCACATTAGAGAAGGAATAATATCAAGAGCAGACCAGAGCAAAATCTTCTGGTAAGAAACAATAAGTTTTCACCCTGTTCTTTCTGCTGTTATTTCCCAGAAGGATAATGATTTATGCTCTGTGTCTCCTGACTGAAATTCTTATCTGTAACTAAATTGACAGGAACTGTTTGATGGCAACCTTTGGCTTGGGTTGAGTCATTGGGTACAGCTGTAATGGTCATACAATGTTTTCCTGGCCTGTCTAGGTCGTTGCTGAGGGTGATACCTAAAGGAATTAATAGGTACAGCGTCAATGGTACTACTGGTTAAAAGCTGTGAACTCAAGAAAAAACTGCTTTTTAGGACAATTTCCCCCTATTTTCAAATAACCTATCCAAAGTTTCATGAAGGTTAGCAGGCCTGATCTGACTTCAGTGTTTCCTTTAGACTCTACTTACTAATGATGACACCCATCCTTTACACTACCAGAAGAGACAAAAATGTACAAGATGACCAGGGGATAAAATGAAAAGAGATTTATTTGACTTGTTGATCCTACCCTCCTTCTGCCACTGCCACAATCTTTCTTCCTTTCTTTCTTCTTTCCTGCTCCATCTCTACACACCAGGAACACTTGAGAAGCAACAGAGGTCAAACATTTGAATTCCAATTAGGAGCTACTCACAGAGTCTCTGGGGGAAAAACTCTAAATCACCTGAACATCTAACAGATCCTTTGGCATGCCAGCAATTAGTTCAAAGGCAAAGCCATCCAGCTCTGAGTAAGTATCCTGTTAAATGGTTGGATGTTGCAGATGGATGAATATGCGAAAGGAAAATGTCTTCAACACCCATCCACTTCCTTGGGTTATGCTTCCTGATGAAGAGTGAAGTGCAAGGCAACGGAAGGATACTCTCTGAAACCTGAGTTATGTTGTCAGTGGTGCTTCCAGCACTGACAGAAAGAAGCCTACAGCCTCTCACCTGGAATATGTTCCTGGCTCCAGCACTCAGCTGCAGCTCCAGAGAAACAAGACTGTGAAAATGTGTGGTGTAAATGCAAATGAACACTGGCAGGGAGGTGACCAAGCCCAATGCATTCAGGTCTGGTCAGTCTGACTCTTTCCTCTTCACAATTACTAAGTGTGACTTTCTTTCTCCATGCAGGAATATCCTGGCTGATGGTCTTTCCAAGCAGTTGAGTTCTTTACAACTGCTTTTACATGCAACACTACTAAGAGAAATTGCAAAGCAATCGGTGCTATGACAGACAGTTGTTCGCTGTGTGGATTTGTAATACAGTCCCTCTGATACTAAACAACGGCCATTCACAGCTCACTCATAATGAACTAGTTAGTTGCTGTTGATTAGAATGTCACAGGAACAGCTTGCTTGAAAAAAAACCAACAGTGCTTGAAAAAGCTACTTTATGGATTCATTCTTCTTCCTGTGAGAGGTGGATGGAGAATAAGTATTAGTCTTGGGGGAGAGCCCAGCACAAGCTTCGTTTATAAGGTACACATCATACATGTGGGAGAGGACTGCAGCTTTGTATTACCACAGTCAGAAGAATAGTTTCAGCCCTTATACACCTAGCTTTACTTGTTTTTCTATAAGCAGTATGGATTGTACAGCACCAGAGACAACAGTGCAAGCTAGCAATATAAATAGCCACTTCTAGTCTATAGCTGACTTGCATAGCCTTTGCTAAAGTTAACGTTGGTGTTCCTGGACTTCTTAACCACATTAAAGGGAATC
>NW_010237719.1:42422-51642 GCF_000690775.1 Eurypyga helias
TTGATTGCAAATCAGTCTTAACATTTCTCTAGGGACTGGGAGAGCCAAACAGAAGATTATAGGGTTTGGTTTTGGCTCTGTCGTGGGTTTACATTGTGACTTGAGGCACAGTACTGAATCTCTCTGTATTTCTGTGATTAGGAGAATACTAAAACTACTTTCCTGATTCTTTGAGTGCTGTAAGGTAAATGTTTGTGGGATGCTCAGAAAAAAGTTTGAGGGTGCATATAAATAAAATACAAATTAGATGCCAGTACAGTAGTGTGGAAATGAGGATTCCAAACAAAATCCCCTTTGAGAGTAAGTACCAAAGCAACAATGACATGTTGATGTAGTCAGTCCAAGCTCTACTGAGGGAAGCTAATAACTGAATAAGAGTGACCCTGGTTATGTCTGTGCATTCAGAATTGTTTTCCTAAGTGGAAGGATCATGTTGTATCTGGTGTTGTATTAAGATAGGCACCCTAAGCAACCCCTATGTAACAAAGAAGTTCTCAGTAGTTGGTATTCTACCTCAGTCAGTCAGTCCAACAGAAGGTGTTTCCTTTTGTCTGTAAACCATGCCTTACTATAACAGGATATGTTATTTTAGAAGATAGCCAAAAGGGACTCCAGTGATCTTTGAGGTGTTGGCATGGTTGGAAGAATCAAGGAGGATCCATAAGCAACAGTATTGCACAGAACCTTTTTACAAGACAAACTTTGTGCATGGTGTGGATGTGTTTTATTAGAATTAATAACATCCATGGCTATTACACAAAAAAATAGGCAGCTTTAGAGCCACAAGCTGAAGGAAGATATTGAGACCCACAAGCTGGTAGACTTTTTTTCAGTGTCAGCAGTTAGCCTAACAAAATACTTACCTAAAATCCTTGTTTGGCATGTTTCTTTAGATCATTATATCTACAGCACAACTACCACTGACATTTATTCTCATTACTGATTACACCACAGGGATTGAGTTTCTCAGTGTTAATTGCGACAACTGGCTTGGTTTTGTGTGCTGTAGTGTGCGATTGCAGTAGGTGCAACTGGTAACAACCTACTGCAAGAAGGAGGCTTGTTAATAACACTTATACCACTCTGCATTCAATAGCATTTTGGGACTTTCTTTGAGAACATACTGCAGTGGGATATCCCACCTGCCCTGACCTGGGCTGCTGGATGTCCTACTTACAGCATAAGTCACTTGAAGCATAGTGCAGCAGGCAGCTGAGGGTGCAGCAACCCTTCAGCGGGATGGATTCTTTCAGGGCAAAGTAACCAGGGCAGAGTTTATATGGCTGTGCACACTTTTGAACACAAGCCTGTCCTTTCGGGGTGAAAAGAGAGTCCCTGACACAGAGGCCAGTTTGAGCAAAAGAAAAGATGGCAAGTCAAAGGTCACAAAAACCAAGTCCGGGAGGTTGTAAACCAATTTCACCTCAGGCGTGATCACCTCAAGTGCTGTCATTATCTGATACCAGAAGAACATTCTTTTATGAAAGTAACAAAATGTACTTCCCCCCCTCCTACTCCATTGAAAGAGTAGGGTAAAACATAAAGTCTTCACATTGAAGATTGTTCAATATAATTATAGAAGCAAATTATATGCCTATTATATGTGTGTGTTTCTTGATGTTTTATGGCACTTCTCTTTATCTCCTTCATGCTTTGCCTAAGTTAACGTTCCTACTTAGCTAATTTTAATTTTATATTGCAGCTTTAAGGTGCTGACACTGGTTCCCCTTGAAGAAAACAAGACAGGTGTAGGAGTTGGACACTGTGCCTATAGATACAGATAAATAAAAATGTATATTGTTTTGCAGGGTGATGTATGCTTTTTCACTTGTATAATATCAAACTCCTGTGAGGGTGGCAAAAAGTCTCTGAGTTTAGAGCCTTCTGAAGAGGTTATTTTTACCAGCAGCTGTGGAGCAGGAAAAGCACCCTTTAAAGGTACACTGTGAGTGTTTTTCTAGAACATCAGCAAGAAGCATGTTAGGTCTTAGCACAGCATCAGCACGCAACTGTGCTGGTGAGGAACAGCATGTACATACTGAAATGTTGCTGTATTCTGATACCCAAAATAAGTAATTACGTTTGAGTGATGTCTTTGTCTATTAAATCTGTTTTATCTGGACATTGTTACTGTGCTGAACATTTCCACGTTGCTATCCATGTGCCTATGAAATCATGTAATTCTCACTGTGGTGAATAAACAGAAAGGTTTATATAAGTTGGGCTCCACATAAAAATTTGCTCCTTCACCACTAAAATCTGTAGCTCCTTTTTCATTGTTCTATCCATCTGGAGCTTTTTTTGCAACCATATTTGCCTCTTTCAGTATTGTTGTGTGGGACGCTGAGCCAAAGTTAATTCAATTAGATAATTTTCAGAAGTACTCAAAACTTACTTTGTGATATCGCTTAGTTAGGGACTGGTTGCCAAAAGAAAAGAAGCAAAATTATTCTACTATTTCTGTCATGCAAATATGATCTCTTCATTCATAGTATACCAGATGAACTAAGACAAGGCAGCTTAAAATTCTATCAGATGTAACCTTATATACTTCAAGAGAAAGAACAACATTTACATCCTATTTGTCCCTTTGTTCTGATACGCTGTGTTTGGATCCAAAAACGCTTCTGCTCTATTTCTCCAAGAAACTTGCTCATCAAAGAAAAAAATCAATTGTTTACTCTACAGATGCAGGCAAAGAAGTGATATACAGTTCTCAAATTTCAGAAGTGATTTAGGAGGAAAAACTCTGTCCAAACCTACCATAGAAGTGCTCCATGAAATCATTTTAACTTGGAAATCCTTCAGTTTAGCAATATCCACACAGGTAAACCAGAATAAAATGCTAACATTTCAGTGGCCTGAAAGTCTGCCTCTTGGGGAATATCATCAGGAATTGTCCCATTTAGGTAACAAGCTTTGCCCTTCCAGTGTTCTTTCAATATAATTGACAGGTATCTTAATGTGCCTTTGTAGTAACAATACATACTGACATTACATACTTGTCACTCTTTATCCTGTTCTTGTTCAGGTCATATATTCCTTAATGGTCTGGTGGTGTTTTTTAGATTATTTTCCATGTCATTTTTAAAATCACATCTGGACATTGTGAATTCTTAGTCCAATTACTGTCAACGTCTTTTAACCCTCTTGAAGTTATCTGACACGCTATTGCTAGAATCCTGTCTTGCAAATGTTTATTTGTTGGCCAGATATCAAAAAAGGGCATGTGTCTGCAAAACTTGGAATTCCACATTCATCAGCTGGCTAAGGAAAACCAGTATCTCTCCGTACAAACCTTACCTCCCTCACGTTGTGAGGTGTCATGTGAGCACCTGTACAGACTTCAGAAGTACACCGTTAGTGAATGTAAGTTACCCACATGAACGGTGCGGGACTGAGTCTTCAGTATGGGTAAACAACTTCTGCAGGTCTCCCAGTACTATCTTGAATTAGTTACCATGATGATCTTTTGAAGAAAATACAGTCTTTATTCACAATGCTGTTCTTCTTTCTTATATATTGTCTTGGAGGGCTATCCTTTCCTTCAGGTCAAATCCAGCTCTGAGGTATGTAGAAAAATGTTTGTCCCTGTTCAGTTACTACGCCTTTAAGATTTACATTTCTCCTCTGTTGCATCCTGTATCACTCAGGTATAGACTGAAATCCTGCATTCTGGTATCTTGTACTAACCAAGATGTACTTCCTTGAAACTTAGGTTATATTGTTACCCTAGACTCAGCTGTGTTGGAATAAATCAAAAGACTTTCTTTTTCTGTATTTAAGTTTTCTTTCTGAATTGAATACAACCCTCATTTTCCTTTTACTTTTTTGTCCTGTGGTGTGTTTTTCTGTGTGTGTGTTCTTGACAGAGCATAGACTTTCATGAAATTTATTTAATCTCCCTTTGTGGGGCTAGAATCTCTGGCACTCTCAAAAATATTTGTTCAAAAGCCAAGAGCTAACTGTTTTTGAAATATCACTAGAGGCACCAATGATACCTCTTTCTCTGAGAAGAAAGGAAAATATATGTAATATGACAGAATCCCCTCAAACTGTGCTTTTCTAGAGTATAGGATTGTAGGGTGACAAATAGTTGGAAGGTCAAGTGTCACAGCAAGTCTGTCAGCTGTTTAGCAGTTGCACACTTCAGAAGAAATATTCATGCACTTTAAAAAAGTCTTGATTTTATTTTTTTCTCCTTTTATGCACTCTTTACTTGTCTTGCAAAACTCCTTATTCACTCCCTGGGAAAAGCTTATATGCGCTGGAAGGCAGGTAGTCTTTCTTAGAGCTGTCAGCACCTGCAGCTCTGAAACCAGAGTTGAGAGATTCAAGGGAAAGAACAGTGGAAACTACTGGAATCCCAGAAACAATTTAATCTTAAATTTCTTCAAAATTTGGTGGGGTGAAATTGAAAACTTTCCTTTTTTCCCCTCAGGAAAACACAGTATTTCCAACTGTGATTCATGCTTTATTTCTCACTGCACACAGGTTTATTTATTTCTCTTTTCTGCAAAGTTACATGCCCGGTGTTTCTTCCTCTCTCACCTTCACCTGTAGTTCCACTCAGCTGGGAACAGCAGCCTGAGAGACGCTGCAGCCCCCCTTACCTGCTCACTTGCTAGCACCATCTGCGAGAGTCTCAAAAAGCAAAGCAGTTGTTGTTAAAACTACCTGTGCTAAGGCACTGTTTTTCCTTCTTCCCCTGGTCTCCTGGGGGTAATGTGCTAATCTGCAGAAAGATTTCTGCCTTGTGTCTATTTATCAAACAACTCAGAGCAGATGGCTCTGGTGGGCTGTCACACACGTGTTACGTTTCTTTGACCTGAAGGACAAGGAGGCTGGATGTTACGGTGTGCAGGCTGGTCCCTGCTCCCTACTGCCTCTGCCTCTCCCAGGTACTGCAAAGGGGCTCCAGTGTGTCATGCACCCCACACAGGTCAGGGGAGAACAGAGTGGTGCAGACAGACAGAATTCTGTGTGAATTTATGGTTTGGTTGGATGAATCCACCCCAAGTCTGTTGAGAGATTTAGGTGCTCTTGTTTTTGGTGGTGGGTCTCCTGGTACCTTTCAGGTGCAGTGCAGTGGGATCTCGCAGTGATGAGAGCTCACTGTGGCTTTTATTTAAGAGGCTGATCCTCACAGGTCTGATGGGTTTTCTGTGGCCTTTAAAGCAATGAAAAAAAGGTGTTTCTCTCATTTCTTTGGAAAGACATACCTGATGTCCTCAACGGTTTTGCAGTAGGGGTATATTCTATGTATTGCTTTCTTTGCAGGAAGAATCTTCTTAGGGAAGAATTGCTAAGGAGTCCTGAAGCTGGATTAACTCAGGGACAAACCGGCCTCAAAATATGACATTGGTAAGACACACCATGATGGAAAATAAATCACTGAGACATACTGTTTGGGGATTTATCTGCATTTGCATTGGTTTTCTAGTCTTCAGTATGTATTGTACATGAAGTAAATGGAATAGGGCAAAAAGCAAAGGTGTCCAAACTGACTGTGGCACTACAACTTGTCCTACAGCCTGTTTTAAAGGTCATTTACAGTGCTCCTACGTAGGAAGCTCTTGATATTTTAAAAGACTGCAAACCGTTACCTGTGGGTATTTTCCATTATCATTTCCTTGGAAGGGTTACTGTCCAATTTAGGAAACTGTGTTGAACAGATACATTTTATATTAAGGACAGGAAGTATCCTAGTGAAGTCTATGTGAGCACACATTTACACACATGCAACCCCATACCATCACATGCACAAACAATTCTGGGCATAGCCATACCACACACGTTGGGACACCCTGCATATGCTTTCAGGGTCTGACGGGAGTGTGTTGTTGCAACAGCACAAAACCATCCTGCTACAGCACACAGGAGACCAGTTGCCCAAGTACTCATGCTAGGCATGGCTCTTCTTTCCAAGCACTTACCAGCTTCAGAGGCTGCTCTTTCAAGACCGCAGCAATCTATTTTCTGTGTCTGAGAAGAACTCGTAAGGAAGACTTCTCTCAGTGTGCTTGACAGTATGCACTAGCTCTTCCATATGTGGTATTTCCCCCTGTTTAAAGTGAGCCCAGGGACACAAGTATTTATTTAACATTTATATTGAGAGGACATGCATGGCTAAGAACACTTGAACTTTAAGCTAAACTTTCCTGGGGCAAGACTAGGCTATCTCACATCTTCAAAAATAACTGGTTTTTTCCCTGCTAGACAGAAAGAACACTCTCGTGGCCTCTTGTTATTTTACTGGTAAAACAGTTGAAACCCTCTGCATGTGATTATTCTCCTGCTGACTTTGGAGGATGCCAGGAATAACAGTGCTGAAGTCAGAAAAGCTACAACTACAGTGTAAAATCAAGTTTTTCTTTCTGTCTGTTTCTGTAACACCTGCCACAGGCCTGTTCCAGCCTTGGCACACTGTAATTAGGTATAGTTATTACCAAATATAAAAAGTATCAAGAACAGCACTTCACATCTCCCACACTCATGCATTTAATGAGATTTATAGAAGAAAGAAAATGCAGCTCCTCAAGCTTTTGCTATGATGCTTACCTGCCTGCACTGGGCCAGACATATTGTTGAAAAACAACAAAGAGAAATTCCTAAGTTTTAACATTTTGATGGAACTTGGTAGAATGCCCTTGCAGGAAAGAAATAATGTTCTACAATGCCTGGTCATGAAGACAAAAGAAAAAAAATGTTGATAAGCTTTAAAACTGCTTAAAACTTTAAAAGTTCTGACTTTGTGTCTCTTCCTTTCACTGTGGTTGTGTGGTTAGATGATGGATTATACACCATCTTCTGGCTCCTGTGGATCTGCTTTAAGGCTTCTAGGATAGGAATTGATGGCTAACATTTCAGGTTGGAGGAAAATGGTAGGTCTGCACACTACTTTACAGCTTTAAACAGAAACTGGGAGTTCACTGACAGCCTGCAAAACGGTCTCCAAATACACGCTGCATGCTTGGTACATGCCTAAGTGATGCTAGTGAAAGAAAGAGGATGGGTTGAACATTTATTAATGCTTTGGAACTGTATTGTTCTTTTTTTTTTTTAAATCCAGTTTTTCACAGTAATGGTGAGTGAGGGGCTAAGAACAACACACAGAGCAACAGCTTTTATTTTTTGCCTGTCTGGACCCAGTTTCTGAAACACAGAAATGGGCTCAAAGAATTTGGAAGAAGTCTGTGATGTACAACTGCGAATGTTGTTTTTCAGTCCAATTGCTGTTATTCTTATCCATGTACACTGGATGGAAACGCCCACATATGTGCATGCCAAATTGATCTCCAAGTGTAGTTGTTGAGGTTTGCACTGCACAGCTTATATATCCTCAGAAGCTGCTTAAAACAGAGTACAGATTTCAGGTGCAGTTATTTTATAGAGTAGTTTAACTTCCGTTACTTCAGCACTAATTGCCTCTTTTTAGAGGTATATAGGAAAGCAGTTGGTACTCTCTTCTCTAACCCTTCATTTCTCTTCACTTATATAGGGGGGAAAAACACCCTTAGTAATCCCAAACGTATATTTTAAGGCACAACTTGTACTTGCATCTTGCTCCAGGATATTCTCCAGCAATGTGATCAAGTGCCCTTTAAAATTAGCATTAATGTCCTTATCATTTGAGAATCAAGCAGAAGAAAGACAGTAGGAGTTGGAATGACCAGTTTTCTCGTGTCCAGCCACAGACAAGTGCAGGAAGAACTCTCTTTTTGTTATTTAGCTGACCAATCTTTTGCTTTCATTTTCTAACCTGCAAAGCGTAGGAGAACTTCTTGCAGAAGTTCATGTAGGCATATTTCAACCAGTTCAATCCACAATTTTATATTTAAAAAACAGTCTTCTAAAGGACTCCAAATGTTAGAAGATTAAGAGGAAAAAAAAAATCAGGAAAAACAATCACTCAAAAAGTAGTTTAATCACTCAAACCCACCATTTAAGTTTTCTCTCTTGCCTTCACTCATGGTGTTTATAGACTGTGCATCTTGAAAGCGACTGAGCCTGTGCCTAACTGCAAAACGACTGTGAGACTTAGGTTTGGGCGAGCTGCAGTGCCATGGTCAAGTGTAGAAAATCCAGTTCCCACCTCTTGGAACCATGCTGTCAAACCTGGGAGGAAATGGGCTCATCTTTTCCCTCCTCCAGTCTCACCTAATCAGCAAACCATTTATCTTTCTATTTTCCTTTAAGCATTCTCCATTCTTCTGAAGAGGAATCTAGTAAATTACACTCTTCGTTTTTATTTCAGTTTGGGTTTTTTTTTTTTTGAGCTAATGCTTGGGCTGAATATTTTCAGAAACATAGGTTGAGAAATTGCAAAGGGAATTCTGTAGAACTGAACAGCTATTTTATTCTCAGTTTTTCATTAAACAAACATTTGATCAATATTCACTAAGTGGATATCACTTCTATAGGTGTTAAAATAGGAAGAAAAAAATCTTGTGTCCTTTATCTTCTCTTACACGTTTCTTCTAGATTTCAGTGTTTTAAATTGTGTATTTAAGACATAGACTTTTCCCTATTGAAACAGAAACTGGGGTTTATTTAGGAGGAAAGAAGGAAGGATTGCTTACATACTCATGTGCTTCATGCAATACACAAGTCAGGTTTCACTTTAGATATAGAAGTTTACAGTATTCAAAAAAGGCATAACTCTCTTTCTTCTCTTGTTGTTTAAGAAGTGAGAAAATAATGGCAAACTTTCTCCCACAATAAGAAATGAAAAACAAACCACGTCCTCAAACTTCTGTCCAGTGTCCAGCAGTTAATGCAATCCAAAGGCTACCATTATTCACAGAATTTTAATTGAGCCACATTGTTCTCACATCAAGTTTTTCTGTTTCGATTTACCTTCCTTTGTGTAAAGCCAGGTTTTCTATTGTGTTCTGCAGGTCAAGCAGTGCAAAGTGTCTGGAAAACAGCCAGTCATCATCTGGGGAGCTTTTATACTGATCCCACTATGTGTACTTGGCCCCAGGGCAGGAGCAAGTTGTGGTGGCACAGCCAGAGTCAGCAACCTCCTCTTGCCACGCAGGGGCAATTACCATTTGTGCGCTGTAATGCAATGTGCCAGATAATGGAAAATGGCACACAGGTGGCACAGGGACCAGAATTTCGCAGCTGAAGCACAGAGCAAAATGCAGTAAAACTGTGTTTAACAAAGCATGTGCTTTGCAGGTAGACAGATGGCTCATAACGTGTGACGGAAAAT
>NW_010237719.1:51710-57204 GCF_000690775.1 Eurypyga helias
TCCTTCTTTCAATTGGTATTCTGATTTGGTTGGGTGAAAATTTAAATATGTGAATCTTTCCCATGTAGAGGATGTTCTTAAAGAAAACCTTTTCCTCTTCAGAAGAGCCATATAGGGGTTTCTTGTTCATTTGCTGGTCCAGCTTCCCTGGGGTCCCCAGTAACCTACAGAGGCAATCAGAAGACTAGAGACTGCAGCCCCAGTTTTCTTTCTTTATGGATGCTTGGGTTCGGTAATATCAGAAGTCCTGCCAACCTCTCGTCAGGCGTAGTACACCAGGTGAGCTGCTGAGAGCCTGGGAGCATAGGAAAGCCTGCTCTTAAAAAAAAAAAAAACAAAACTCATGACAACTTGGTTTCTAGCACCAGACAATGAACATGGAAATGGCAGAAGCTTTTCATACAGGTTCTTGTTATTTCCCCATATCTTTAGTAATGGCAGTGCTATCTTTTCCTGAGAGTGAAACACAATATGCTAACAGGTTTGTTCAGATTTGAGACCACAGGCTTTCTTTGTGTCTCTGGAACAGCTGTTTCAAAGTGTTTTAATCCACTGGGCTGCTGCCAGACTTCAGTGTTTTTTCTGGTTTCCACTGCACTTTTTCCAAATTTTTAATTGAAAACCATTTAATATGCTTCTGCAAAAAGCTCACCATGACCTTAGGCCAGTGTTTTAGTGGTGATGTTGAACAACGAAGGATTGTACTCTGTATTTCTGCACTGAAATGCTTTTGGTAAATTAAAAAAAATACCACAGAAAAACAATTATTTGCATCACTGTCCCACTTATCCTTTGTAAGAGAGACAGACTGGATCACAATTTTTTCTGTATGAATGTGATAGTGACAGCTGATTAATTTACTAAAACTAGTATGAATGTTGCTGATTACAGAAGTGCAAAAATATCACTGATCAATATACTATGTGTTCCATGAGTTGCTCCAAAGTCTGTCCGCAGAGTACCCAGGAAAATGGTGATATTTCAGTGTGATGATGTGTTTTAACAAACACCTTTTTGATGACTTTGTCCAAGAAAGGCAAGTGTCTAGCACCTGGGTGACCATCATATTGCAGGAAGGCAATGTCTTTAGAGCCTCTGTGCACTACTTTATGCTTTTTAAGACTATGGAAGAGTTCTGATGACCTGGTTGTTCTCCTGTGGGTAGTTAAAATCAAATGCTAAATACAATTCTTTTTTTCTTTAGAGATTCCTGAATTCAATAATGAAGAATGAAATACAAGGAAGTGTGTAATTTCAACTCTTACTGTTAACAGGGTCTGTGCTCCCAAGTCATTACAAGTGAATCAAGTTGGCATACGCCCTGAATTGCTGAAAGAAAAGTGTCTACCTTATGTGTTGGAGCAATGTGCGATGTATTTTAGATGGGAATTTTTAAAAACTGGCAGTAAAAGCAAGCAGTGCTAATTGCACAGTGAGGTTTGCCAAGGTTGCAGGGAAAGTCCCAGTGCGTGTTACAGCAAATACCATCAAGGCAGTTAATCAATGACTGGCTTGCATGCACAAATAGGGTAAATTGTGTTATGTTAGAAATGCCATTTGCTGGAACTAAAGTGGTCTGTCCATTTGTTGCTCTTTGTTCTTGTGCAGAACATCCACACTGATTGTGGGAAACAGGAGGCGAACTTACACGTAAAGAAACAGAGAGCGCCCACCACTGGTACCTCTGTGTGCGATCCCTTCCGTTCTTCCTTCACTTCTTCAGCTTCTGCCTCTTCACTTTCTGCTCCCCTTCCACTGTCTCCAGTGGCTTAAAGGTCACTAAAAGGCTATATACGCAGCCTTTGTCCTCCATGCAGCTCTGTGTGAAGTCCAACTGCAACAGGTAACTGCTTTTCTGATTAAAAAAAAAAAAAAAGTGTGAAAGCCGTTTAGGGAGGTAAATCAGAAAAACTGAAACATGCTCCATCCTTGATGGTTCTCTCAGAAGGTGTAAGTTCAGCTTTGTCATCATGGGCAGGGATTGCAGCCCTGTGCAGAACAGAGTTCCTGAATTCTTTGACCAGCAGAGTATGGGCAAGTCATTTGATTTACCTTAGCCTGAGTTTCTTTCTGTGAAAAACTAACTCAAGCAGTGGATGGACAACACGATGAATCCTTTGGTCACTCTGACTGAAGGACAGTAGCTTCAAGTAATGAATGATTCCTTCAGTGTTTACTTTATTCACTGTGATAAGCCAATATGAATAGAGGCAGAAAAACAATAAAAATTAAAAAACAAACAAGCAAGCAACAAAAAAGAAACTAACAACAAGCACATGTGCAATACCAAATAACTCATGATAATCTTGTCTCTCGAATTATATTACCTTCAGGTCCTCTTCAATTTGCCATACTTGTTCTTTATGCTTCTTTTGTCTTCTCTATGCCTCATTTGAATCTAACTGTAAAATGCATCTGTCTCTCTTCTTTATCTGTGTATCATCATCTGTGGCATTTCGCAAAGAATAGTGTTGTTCAGCCTTGTTTGTAGTTATATTATTTCCAGTGATTAACGATTTATTTTGCTTACAGATAAAACTAACTGTTTTGTCTTGGTGTTTCTGGTTTTGGAAGTCTGTACAATCACCCTCTCACGATTTTAAATAAAGTGAACCATAATAGTCTCATTCCGTCCTTTCCTAAGTGACAGACACAATGACTGGAGGGTAACCACGTAATTATTTGAAATAACAAAAGCTGCTGAATTTTGTCCTTTATGACTATTATTACTTACCACCATCCCACCTCACTTTCATTGCCCCCTTCTGTTCTCACAAAGATATTCTCTGGAGAGGTAATAGAATTCCAAGAAGAGGAGAAGGGGGGGATATAAATCAGAAAAATTATGCTTGGTGTCTTTATCTGTGCTACCCCATGTGTTGTATTTGACTTTTTTTTTTTTTCCTGTAGCACTACCAGAATTATTAAAGGGATTGATTTCTGAGCCCCTCATTTCTGCCTTACATTGGTGTGCCTTCCTTCTTAGGGTTTGAGAATCAGGTACACTGTGACATTTGGACTTGCATTGAGTATAAATACCAGTCAATTGACTTTGATCCATCTGGTGGATATTTCCCTGCTTAAGATAAGTGTGCACTCTTCAGTGAGAGGCTGCTTTCATCCAATTTTTGTTGTGGTCACTATCATAACTTCTATAATATAGTTATTTCTTAGACTTTTCTGTAAAGAACCTCCTTACTTGCAACCTGTAATAGCTCAAGCAAACATTAAACTCAATCCTGGTTTTGATGCAATCAAGATGGAACATAATTAGAATATCTATTGACTTTGCCAGAACAGTGATTGTACTGGAGCTGTTTATCATTGACTTTACTCAAAGGAAGACCTTGCCAAGGATCTCCAGCGTATACTTTGCACATGTTTCTTGGGATGCCTAGAATTTCTGTTAAATTGTTCTTGGCAGAAATTAAGGTGACTGAGAAACCAGCTTTTCAAGAAGAAAATTAAACTGAGTGTTTGTAAAAATAAATTGACAACTTAAGTGTGTTGGTCCCAAAAAGCAATACTTCACAATGACCTCTTAGGAGGCTACTAGACAAGATCTGGAGCTGTGTCTGAGCAACACAAAACACGGCTCAACAATAGACCTCCCAAGGCAGCTTCCCCAGTTTTTCACCGCAGGATTGCATATTCATGGATGGCTGTATCAGTCCAGGGCCAGATAACTGCCGATTTTCTGCTTTTTTGCTCCAGAAATGTCCCAGCAGCACAGAAGTCTGGCAGATAGTGCTTCCTTTGCTATCTCTGTGATCATTGCCTTGCCTAAGGGGCAGAGAGCAGGGCAGCTGCAATCAAAGGTGATCTGAAAATGGCTGTTGGTGAGGAGATGCACTAGACCATGAGAAGCAAGGGGAGGTACAAAGACTAGAAGATGCAAAAAGCCAGCTTAGGGGAGGAGTGAGGATATGTCAAGTTACGGGTCCAGGTTATATTTTTCTACCCTCTGATCTCCAGATCTTTTCCCCTTCCTGTGATTCCATATATAGCTAGGAACCTTGGTTCTTGTTATGTTGGCTCATTTTTTCCTCTTTGTTACTCTTTCCTTCTAAGAAGCTCATGCTTCTTAGAAACTGGTTAAGGCAACTACAGTGACTATATGGTCACGTACAAGCATTTCACTCATAAGGAAGATGATCAAAGCCACCGGACTGCAGTGTAGTTTTGTTGCTGTGGTAATCCAAGGCTGGCCTTCCACAGCTCATCTTGCCACAGCCCTTTGTGAAGACTTATCCTTACCCAATCTTTTGTTAAGTGGATTATTCAAAAGAAGAGTAAAGCAAAAAGGGCTGGGAGCACATATAACTTCAGGACTATTCTGTCCCCAAATCCACACTGGTAGAGTCAGGGACCAGCTCTGATATTCCCATGCAGTGACTCCTCCAGTACTGCAGCTGGCTCACAAAGAATCCGTTCAGGGATGAACATCCCACAGGCCTGCAATTGCAATAGGGTTTCTCAGCAGTTGTCCTCTTTGACTATTCATATAAGACCAGATCCATTCCAACTTCATCCAGCACAAGTACTGACTGTGATGGCACATAAGCAATCCCTTGATTGTAGCAGATTCTCTTTCTGTATTCATCAAGCTGATGTTGATTACCTGGACTTGTGCAAAGTGATACTGTCCCACACGACATCATTGTCTCTAATTTGGAGAAGCATGGATTTGACAGATGGACCACTTGGTAGATAAGGAACTGGCTGATTGGACACGCTCAAAGAGATGTGGTCAATGGCTTGATGTCCAAATGGACATGAGTGACAAGTGGCATTCCTCAGGGGTCAGTATTGCAACTGATGCTTTCTAACATATTTGTCAGCAACATAGTCAATGGGATTGAGTGCAGCCTCAGCAAGTCTGACAATAACACCAAGCTGTGTGGTGAAGCTGTCATGCTGGAGGGAAGGGATGCCATCCAGAGTGACCTGGATAAGCTGGAGAGGTGGGCCACTGCCAACCTCATGGAGTTCAACAAGGCCAAGTGCAATCCCAAGCAAAAGTACAGGCTGGGCAGAGAAGGGGTCAAGAGCAGCCTTGAGGAGAAGGATTTGGTGGTACAGGTAGATAAAATGCTGGACGTGAGCTGGCAGTGTGTGCTGGCAGCCCAGAAAGCAAACCATTATCTGGGCTGTATCCAGAGAAGCATGGCCAGCATGATTCCAGTGTGATTCTCCCCCTCTGCTCTCATGACACCCCACCTGGAGTACTGCGTTCCAGCTCTGGGGCCCCAAACATATGAAGGATATCAACTGGTTGGAGCAAGCCAAGAGGGGGCCATGAAGATGAGCAGAGGGTTGGAGCATTTCTCCTGAGAGAGGTGCACTGAGAGAGTTGGGCTTGTTCAGCCTGGAGAAGAGAAGGCTCCGGGGAGACCTTATAGCACCTTCCAGTACCTGAAAGGGGCTACAAGGAAGCAGGAAGGGACTTTTTACAAGGGCCTGTAGAAAAAGGACAAGGGGTAGTGGGTTAAAT
>NW_010237719.1:57216-69214 GCF_000690775.1 Eurypyga helias
ATTTACATTAGATACAAGAGAGAAGTTATTCACAATACAGTGCTGAGGCACTGGAACAGGTTGCCCAGAGAAGCTGTGGATGCCCCATCCCTGGAAGTGTTCAAGGCCAGGATGGATGAGGCTTTGAGCAACATGACCTAGTGGAGGGTGTCCCTGCTCGTGGCAGGGGGTTGGAGCTAGATGATCTTTAAGGTTCCTTCCAACTCAAACTATTCTGTGATTATATGATTATAGTGCACACATAAACATAGTTTTCCAGCTGTGTGTGACAAAGTACTTCACCACAAAAGACTGTGCTCACCATCTAACAAAGAAAACTGAGTTAAAGATGTGACATAGTTCACTGTCATTGAAGGTGACCATATCTCCTGCACCATAAGTAAACTAAACACATAGCTTCCCCGTAGAACTCTATTCACTTTGGACAGAGTAACCACTCCAGTGTCTGCTTTCATGTAGCACATTGAACACTGCAGGTCTGACCACAAGCCAGCTGGAAAATGATGGGAAAACCTTCCATTGATTTCTAGGGCTTTTGAACAAGTCATAGCAGGCAAGTGGTGAAAATGAACCGACTGTACATGCAGCTCTAGCTTGTTTCATCAGGAAGGGCAGGATTGTATTGGAGAGTGGACTTTGCCTCTGGCAAACAGAGTCAACACTGAAGCAATGTTTATTTTTGTGGCAATATAAATCTTATTGCCCCATTTAGAGAATGAAATAGGCACTGCCTCATGGCTGATTCAAACACTACAGTTTTCCATCACTTTTACATTGCATGGAGAACAGGGGCAAGCACATTTTATTACATCTTCCCATAGGGCCTGATTAAAACAAGTAGTTGATTTAAGCTTTCTCTTGATGTCTTTCCCCAGGGCTGTGCTGGTTTTGGCTGGGGTAGAGTTAGTTTTCTCCAAGGTAGCTGGTACAGGACTCTGCTTTGGCTTTGTGCTGGAAACAGTCTTGATAAGACAGGGATGTTTTTGTTATGGCTGAGCAGTGCTTACGCAGAGTCAAGGCCTTTTCTGCTTCTCACCCCACCAGAGGGGAGTGAATATCTGTGTGGTGCTCAATTGTCAGATGAGGTTAAACCATGACAAGGGCATTGGACATTTTGTCTCAAGATAAGATGTTCAGAGCTACTGACCAATGATGACAAATTGCCACTGAGTTTAATTAAAACCAAATGTGTTTTCACTGTAGTCAATGGACTGAATGCATCCACCTGAGTGTTCAAGGG
Organism: Eurypyga helias; assembly: GCF_000690775.1. Taxonomy (NCBI): domain Eukaryota; kingdom Metazoa; phylum Chordata; class Aves; order Eurypygiformes; family Eurypygidae; genus Eurypyga; species Eurypyga helias. The sequence goes on from NW_010237719.1 coordinate 58,457, forward strand.
TTCCTAGCTGTTATTAGACTGTTACAGTATTCCTCTTACACCTGTATGTGTTCAAGAGACATGTCTATTGCTTTTTATGTGCTTGTGAAAGAGGCAGGTATCTGTGCAATGTGTGCAATGTGTGCACAATTTAATCCTTGAAAAAGGACTTTTTTTCACCTCCACTGATAAGGTGTAATTAGCTTGTGTTACTCACTGCGACAAGATATCACTAAGACTAGGCACTTTAGAAGGAATCCATAAGGATTAAAGTTTTCAGTGAATAATGAGAAAGTCTCCAGTTTCAGAAGATAGGAAATGCAGACATGTATATAAGTGTTAAAAGAGAGAGAGAGAAATCCCCCTCCTTCATTGATAAATTTTACCCATAAACAGGTTATGCTCTACAGTGACTTCTGTCTACCTCCAGGATAGCCACTGCCAGCTGCAATCAAATACAGTATATAAGTGAGTGCGTATGTGGTGTAGTCCTCTGTATTTTGTTTAACATGAGAAATAATTTAAAAAAAAAAGTGGTCCCAATAAAATATGTCAAGAGAAAGAGTGCTATGAGTACTTTATTATTTAACAATATAGCTATGCTAATTGTGGGCTAAAGTGAACAGACTTAGATTACATTTGACTCGATAAGCTCCTTGCAGAAAATCACAAAGCAGATATGACAATGGAGATAGAATCTCAGCCCAATCAGCCCTGGTCTCTGGGGGAAAGATACCATTACAGGAGATTGCTCTGCATGCAGTATGAGAGTGAGTGACATGTAGTTGTACAGGCTGATACAGCTGAAGAAGAAATTGAGGCAGAGGTCACTGAAGGAGGCAAGGAATGGAAAATGGGAAGGAGATGAGGATGTGCAGGTGTCACTATGACAAGAATAGCTTATAAAGAACGTGTAGATGGAGACAGAGGATGAGAGGATTTTGATGATCCAAGCAAGGGTGAACTCAAGAGCTGGATTGTTCCTGACTTCTAAACACTGAGCTTCAGGTCAAAGTTATGAAGAAGATTCTTCTCCAGCACCACTTCTTTCCCTTCATGCCCCCTGTAATTGCATTGTTGAGGTTCTTCTGCCATTGCAATTCCCGAATGCCAGACAGAGGCTGTACTCTCTATACAGACTTCTCACCCACTCCCACTGCTTCTGAAACAACAGCTGTTGGCAGATCAGGTTTTCTCACACCTCTTCCTTCTTTTCAAATCATGGCCTTTAGGTACAGACATAGTTCTGCAAAACTTTGGTACTAGCCATATTCTCTGTACATGGTCTGTTTTAGATGAGTTTTATTCACTTCTGTTTATCATTCCGGAGTTCAAAGGTTCCACCTGGTAGCGGCTTATCTCTGCATCTCTGTGAGATTTATTCAGTCTGTGGAGCTATACACGGCTAATATCTTCAGTATTAAACCTTTGAAGGAGAAACCCCTTTGCCTCAGATGGCATAAACAAGACAAGCATGCCAAAAGGATGCTTAGAGGTTTTTATTTCCTCTTGTCAAATACAGGACTTAAAGATAGCCGGGCACCAGCCTTGGAACATCAGCCCTGTGCCATGGAGATCTCAGGCAGTGTAACTGGATCGACAGAGGTCTGTTAGGGACAGCTGTGTGCTGATAGATCCTCTACTTGTCCAGGTGGGACAAAGCTTTGCTCCTGTTTTAATAAGCCTCAGGAAAGCACCCAGTAAAGTGATCTCTACCAGCCAGGATAAAGTTCTGCAAGAATTCATGCTCACCCTTTCTTAGTTGGGAAGCTTCTATGGACCAGACATGGGTCAGTCAAAATTACTGCTCGTTTAACATTGCATGTAGGATGCAACGAAGGGTAAAAACCTTCCCATTAGGAGGAATTGCCTAGACATAGAACCCTATTTAGACCACAACCTTCTCATACACACCCACCAGCTGATTTAGTCTTTTTTATCCTTCTGACAGTAAAATGAAATATGTAGTTTACCCTGACTTTTCTTCAGTGAAACATTTATTATAAAGCATTGAACACTGTGGGTTACTCCCTATATATCACATCATTACTACACAGCTCCCAAAGCTAACATAATTCTCTGGGCTGCCCTAAAAAGACATACCGATTGCCTAAGAATGTAATTACTGTTGAAGCCTCTTGTCTGTGTTTTTAATGTATTAAAAAATATTCCCTAAGAAGACTGCAGGCAACTAGTCAACAGACCAAAGATCGATCATGGTTTTTCACATGAAAATCACAACCTGATATGAGCTGATTTTCACATTACAGTTGTCCCTGTGTTAGAGCGTTTCCTCAAAGCTCTGGGTCTGTAGTGCCCAGTGATATGAACCTAAGGGTGGCTGAACGTAAAGAGGCAGTGAGGGTGACCTGATCTGGGACAAGGGGTGGGGTATTTTGTTTCTCTTTTCTTTTTTGCATTGTTATTTATTTCTCTTTTTACCTTCAGCTGTTGTAAGGGACTACCTCTAACCGCATCGGGCTCTCTGTTGCAGTTAATTGAACCCCTCTGTGGCTGGTAGTAGGTTACATGGCTGGCTATATGTTACAAATGTAATTTCTGAGGACCTGGAAAAGCAGTGCCATTACAGATAAACAAAAATGTTAGTCAATCGTTGTTTAAAAGCAAATGGTTTCAGCTTGCCACCAACAAAGATAGAAAACATGAAATCCGAATTTATAGTCAGAAAGTAACTGGAAAAGATTTGGGGGGTCTGGGGCATTTTCCTTCTTTCTGAAAAACTGAGTGAAAATGATGATGTAAGTGTAAATTATCTTTTAAATAAAGCACAGATGTTTTTAATCCTGTGTTTATAATATAGGCTGTATAATCTGATTTATAACAACTGGTCTTGCAAGGTATATTTCGCTATGCAATTTTCAAGACACCAGTAAAGATGGTGCATTATTAGGTATGTTAAAAATAACCCAATCCATGTCAGTTTTGAGCTACCAGCTAAGCAGATCAGTGGAATATTGCCCCCACAAGGCCCCAGACAGGCAGGATATCACATATTGTGAACATCAACCCAAAAACTGGACGGACATGGAATGTAAAAATGCCACATGTTAGCTTGCACCCATTGGAGCTGATGGGATTTTTCCCCCTTAGTTCAAGGGAAACAGAAACTGCCACTCAGTATAAGCTTAACACCTTTCTCTTCAGTGCCTTTGAGAGCTAAGATGAGCACTGAGAGCAATTAGAAAAAATAATTTCATTTGGCATTCATATCAGCTTCCTCTAATGATTAACTTTGGCCTTGGAAACCAGATGTGTATTTCACAGTTGCATGGAAATTTAGGCCTTTGCTACACATTGTTTCAATGGGAAATTTGGGATCCAGGGGTTTAAACAAACCAGAAAACCAAAGCAACTTGACTGACTGGAAGAAGCTTTACTGACATTAACTATTTGCACGTGGCTTTGCTCAGGCACCAGACTGTCAGTAGCTGTGACCAGGAGGTGGCAAACAGAGGTGATGTCCCAACTAACTCTATACTCTGGGTTCCTTAGGAGCAGAGGAGGACAGACAAGTGACCAGGGCATGGTTGAGGACTTTACACCTGCTTTCTTCTTGGTCAAAATCTTACATGCAGCAACTGCCCCCGGAGCCAAGCTCTGGATTTCAGTGGGGCTCACTGGCCCAGCTCCTCAGACCTGAGCTCTAGACTATCCAGTTCCCTTGCATAACACAGGTTCATGTGGAGTTTTGTGATGCTCCTTAAGCACTTAACTCCAAGAGACTGTCTGGATGTGAAGGTGAGATAGCAATGTCTGAATTCAGAGAACTCTGGTAAAAGTGCTTATGTCCCAGTAGCAGAGAATACAGACTTTTACCTTCAAATACACCAGTGGTGATTTTCTTTCAGTACAGGTACAGCTGTAAAATACTAACAGGAGAAAATATTTCTGCTGTGTTTTATAATTTAGCCCAAACAGTGTCTTAGCTCCTTTTCCTTCAAAATATAGGAAATTTCAGCCTTTATTAAAATACCCAGGTTTTGGCTTTGATTGAGCCTGTGGGTAACAAATGCCTTGATTTCCTCAACTAAGTATCTGTTTAACTTTATCTCAGCAAAATGTGAATACATTTGTGCAGAGAATCACAAAACAAAAATGGCTTCTTTATTCCCATTTCCTCCATATTTTATCACAGAACCTTACTGGAATTAAAAAGATTATCCTCAGTCCTGCAAAAATTTGTTCTCAGGTACATTCATGGCAGTCACTACCATTACATACTTCTTTATACCACTCTTTTCCCCACCCCAGCTACCAGTCTTGAGTAAAATGTGGTCCATACCCCACTCCATGCCTGGTATAATTTAGAGTTTGGAGTGCAGGGAAGCTGGAATCTTCTGTTTTGCCTGCAATGACAATCAGAGCGTTCTGAAAATGAAGAATTAGGAAAGGTTGTCAAAGTTTGAAACCTTGCCAGAGTTCATGGGTGAAAAGTCACTCTAGGAATTCAGCATGGTCTCATCTTTAGAGAAAACTTAAGGCCCTTTAGTATCATCAAAACCCTCTTCAGCCAATACCTTACTCTTCGTTCACTAAATGAGCAATTAAAAGCCCACTACCAGTTGCTGCAGGGGTCTGAATAAGAACCTAAGGGGAAATTAAAAATTCAAATTAAAACAGTCATTGGGTTGAAGACAAAGCAGCAAGAGCTCAACATGGCCAACAGTTCCTGGGAGAAAGAGAATAGCTCCAGCTCCACTGTGGAGCCTGCTGAGGAGTAGTATTGGGGTTTCTGTGGTGCTAATTGATTCTCATCTACAATTACTGCAGCAATGTTTTCAAGTTTGTGCAAGCTGGCCCCTCCAAAAAACAGACGCACTTTATTAGCAGTTGCCTCTGGCAGAGGACTTTGGCCCTGCTTAAGCAGGGTGTGTAGAAAGCAGTTATCTGGTTTGAGTACTTGTTTGCACTATGCAGCTTAAAGGTCTGTAAATTTTTTTAGAACTTTTCAGATGACATCGCTAAATTTGGAAGAGGCATGTCTGATATGTGAGGAGAAATAAGCTGAAACAAGGTTGACTGATATGTACAGTTGATGTGTATGCACGACATGCACCTAACATCTGCTGTGCACAGAAGCTGGTGAAGCAGTTGTGATCCCATTCAAACAGGGTGACACACTAAAGAAAAAGCAGACATGCTTTGATGTCAAGGGAATTTGCCAGACCAGAAAAACTGCCAAATGCCTTTGTTAAGGACCATACTAAATCACAAAGAGGCATAGTAACTTCTTGTGGTATGTATTAGAACAACAGATATCTCACTGACTGCAGGAAATTCCTTAAGGCTTTTCTGCATCTAGAGAAATGAACTCTGATTTTCAATGGATTGATATCCTACCCCCCTACACTGAGCTCGCCACAATAAGTTCAGTTCCCTTGCAGGCTTCTTTTGATGCTACAGGTCCTGCTTCTCCCACTGCAGTCAGTTCTTTTGCCCGTGTCCTCTGTGTTGAATGTTCAGTAAATGCACTGGAAGGCTGGGCCAGTGTGCTGCATTCAGTCAGTCAGGAGTTGACTCTCTTTACCGTGGCTGCTAGGAAGCTGTTCCTGGATGCAGAGAGCAGCACTGATAAGGACTAGGCTGGCACTGGGGAATGTCTGCACTGAACTCAAGGTCTTTCTCCACTTCTGACACAGCAGCTGTGTTCCCAGCTCTGGCTGTCTCGCTACAGGCAGTGTAGGGGACACACAGGTCAGACAGCTGACCCCAACTGGCCAAGGGAGTATTTCATTCTATAGTACGTCATGCTCAGGGCATGCTAACACTCTCTCTGACTCCTTCATTAGCTGCTTTGCTACCTCCTGCGCCCCGTACGCTTGCTAACCCTCTCCCTGACTCCTGTGTCAGCTGCTTTGCTAAATCCTGTGCTGGCTCATTCAGGAGGGAGTGGTGGGTTTTTTTAGTTTTCCTGGCTGTGCTGTCGCTGATAGGGTTTGCTTGGAATCTGCTGCAAGAGCTTTCGGGCTGTGGCCCTCAGGCTGCAGCTCTCGGGCTGCAATTACTTTCAGGCTCTCTGGGTCTGCTTCTCACTACTCGGCACCTGGCTGTGCATTGGTCAGTGGGTGATGAGCAACTGTATCACAATTGTATCATATGTTTTATTTCCTATTATTTTGATTACTTATTAGTAGTATTTGTATATATTAATTTAATTCAATTAGTAAATAGTTCTTATCTCAATTTTACGAGCTTCCTTATTTCTTTTTCCTCTGATTCTCCCCCTCTGCTGAAGGAGTGAAGGGGGAATTTGTGAGAGCGTCTTGTGGTATTTTGCTAGCCAGAGTTAAACCACGGCAGCCAGTCGTGGCACTGGAGCCTTTTCCCCCTTAATGGAGGCATTTACTAGAATCTTTCTCATTTTACAAGATGTTGCTCTTCATAATATTTGTAAATACTTCATATTCCTGAGCCTAGTATCCCTCTATTGTGTTGACCAATTGACTCATAATAAGAAGAAAGCATAACTAATTTTCTGAGTAAATGTGTTTGAAAACCCATACTTCACAGCAACAATATGTTGAATTGTAGACCAAGCCTTTGAAAGACTTCCTGGTACTTTCTCTAATTTCTCATTGAATATTTCTGTGCATTCCATTTTTCCTGAACATTTGCCAATATGTCACCTGTATTAATTTGGAACACGGTGCTGTAAAAATGCTTCATTCCTGAAACAAACAAATACATGTTGCCCTTTTTGGTTTTTTTCACCATTTTTATTTGCAATTTCCACTCCCTGCAGCAGAGAAAATAAATACTGACATGTAGCTAACTAGAAGAAATTGTTGTTTGGCAATACCTATACAAATCAAAGAATTTCACATAGTACACAATATTTTCCTTTTGTTCAGTGGTGGAATAAGTCACTGGAAGTTATGGAAAAATAACTACACTTTCAGAAGTAACAACACTTCAGTTTTGATTTTGGTGCAATATATCTGGTTTTGAGCTTTATGTACCCTCTCTTTCACTTTTCTCAACTTCAAGAGCATAAATTAAATAGAGATATCTATTTGTTTATGTAGGACTAAAGTTATCAGGTCAGAATGAGTGACAAAATAATGTGGGTGGGCTTCCTACTGGTGTGTATGTGGTTTTAAAAGAAACATCTGTAAGACAGAGTTGTGCACAGTCAAGCAAGTTAGTATCTCACAGTATATGGTACCTGTATTTCCTCTGTGGGAAGTTTATACCAAAACATTTCTTTTGTTTCTATATTTTGCACAAGGGCAGAAAGGGGTAGTGCAATTTGCTGTTACTAGCAGGGATTAAAATATCCAGGAAGGCTTTCATCACTTTTCTCTTTCTCAAACCTTGTCTTGAGCATGTCAGCTTGCTTTCTTCATCTCCCCTCACATGACTTCCTATTCACATGTGATCCTCCCTCCCTTGTCTAGTTCTCAGTCAAGCATAACATGGCCAGCTGGTTTTATCTGTGCTGCAAACAATGGTACCGGGTTCTGCTAAATGATATTCTACCAATGCCAGCCATAGCTCCCCGTGTCCTCAGTTGATTTCAAGTTGTGGTCCACCTTTCTTTCCATATTTAATTTACTGTGTTTATTGGGGATTAAAATGTGTGAATGAGTGGGGATGGGGGTGGTGGGAGGAGGAGGTCATTCTAACCCCAAAGGGAATCAACATTGTCTCTTTGAAAAAGTCTGTGTCTGCTTCCCAGACTGACCATCTGGGACACTGCGTGGCACTAAATCAACTACAAAGACAAAATAGGAAACAGGGAAAAGTAATTAAATTAGAAAAAAGAAAACCTTTCTAGGAACTGCTGTCCAATGAACCTCATCAAAGAGAGAAAGTGGTGTGTATAGGTTTCAGGATAGTGAAAAAGGAGGACATTAACAGAACTCCACTCCCATCAGTAAACAAATACCTTTTTAATGGTGAATGCAATTCTTCTTTCTTTTCTAATTACTGCTGTTTTAGAGCACTTCCCAATGGCCATGATATCAAGAAGAATAACTATACCAACAAACACAGGAAGTAGTGGAAATACAATGGGTTCAATATCTCTTCCTGAACTCCTGGCAAACCCTTACACTTTGGATGTGTTGGGGAGCTGTTTAAGAACATCAGGATTTTCTGGTCTGGTGTTTATCATGGCTGCGAGTGGAATGGCAGACTCACAAGATGGGTTGACTGAGACACTCAGGTTTCAATCCATGTGGGATTCTGAGCTCTGCATTTGGAAACCAGCTGGATGGTGTATTTGCCTCTTCAAGTGACAATAAAATCCTTCTATTTCCAGCACTAATCCAAGAAGATATTCAACAGCAACTTCTGAAGCTAAACACTTTATGTCTGCAGCAACTAACTGGTTTACTCCCATGAGTTTCAAAGGAATGTTGATGAGGAGCTGCCTAATCCACTGAAGATGCAATGTAATAAATTTTCAGCCATTAGGAAAGATTCAGAGAGTATGGGGAGGGGGGGGAGGGAAGACGATGTTCTGCCAGTATGTAAAACAGGGCTTAGAGTCTTGCATTAAATGATGGGAAACCTCAGACAGGACTCTGTCAGTAATTAATTTCCATTTTGTACAATTACTGAGGGCAATAAAATGATTTTGTGGAAATTAGGTATTGTGTGGCAAACTTGAAAGAGAGTGCATTCTTGGATGCAAAAATAAGCTTGCTCTAATGCAAACACAAGGTCATGTCATCTTTCATGAGATTTATCAAAACAGAAGAACTATGCCCAATGAATGTAGTGTATTACATTGATTTAAAAAATAAAATCCATTGATAAATGAAAAAAAAAATTTGCAAATGTTTTGTCATTTGTAATTCTTCTCAGGGAATAAAATGTAAAAATTGTCACTTTCAGATTTTGAAGATCACACCAACATAATGTTTTCTATCATTAAGCCAATTCCCTGCAACTGTTGTTTCTTACGCCTTTCTTTTGCATAAATTCATTGAGCTTCAGATGTAGATTACTTAGGATTTGGTCTTCACAGCTCTAATGGGAAGGCTATTCCTGGAGGCTTGTTACTCTGATTATTAGAACTATTGTAATTCCCAGATGACATGTGGGAAATGACTGGCTCATAACATTTTTTCCTCCCGAGCTGAAGTTATTCTTTAGAAATAACTCTTCTGCTCTTCCTCTGTATAGACCAGCTACATCCCTCTCAGCCTTGCTCTGTTATTCTTGCCTAGCTCTGTTAGAGCGTTCTTCTCTGAACTTTTTCCAGTGAGAGTTCCACTCAGCAGACCCAAGACTGAGTACAAAACCTAGATAAGGTTTTATCGATGCTTACCACTGTAAACTATGTCTCATGAGCAACATATGCTGCAACACAGGAAGGAGCAATGCATTTCGTTGTACAAGTAAGGAGTGAGTGCCGGAGGACGAAGGGGTTGTTGGCATGCGATGAAGCAATGTGGTGTGGAGGCTGAGAGCGCAGGCAGAGCCCCTGAATGCAGGAGCAGGAGGAGAGGCTGGTCTGGTGCGAACAGAGGTGCCAGTAGCTGGTGTAGCTTTTTATCCTGAATACTTCAAGGGTAGACTTAGCTTGACTAAAGTAGGTGGGGGGTTCAGGGGATGAAAGTTGTCAGTTCCCCCACAGATACTTGTCACTCTTAGGACTACAGTGATTATCTCAGATATAAGTTAAGTATGAAAAGCATGCTCTGTAGAAGACGACTTTGCACTCCCCTTCTTTGCTTCTACCTTTTCCCTCTCAATCTCTTCCGCTGAGTTTTGTATCAACAGAGATGATGTCTGCCTCATGGCAGGGATGCATATTGGTGGCAGTACTAATAGCAGCATTGCTTAGGTCTGGGATTTCATCCACTCATTGTTGATGGAAAATCCCACGCTGGCTATACCACCCATGCTTAACATTAAAATCTGCCCTGCTCTCGTTCTTCCACAGTACCTTTCTGTATTTTTCACCCTGCCTGCACTGTTTCATCCCAGCTTTTCTTCCCTCTCTATCCCTTTCACCCTGAGCAGAAGAACCCAGAAACATTCGAACTTAAGTCCATCTTTCAAATGCCAAATTTGTAAGAAGATTTTCAGAATTAGGCAAAGCAAACTCATCTATCCTCAAGTACAATTGCCAGCCGAAATAATCAGACCAATTTTCATAAATTTTTGGCATCAGCAATGTGCCTGCAGGGTTTGAAAGAAAAGTGTTCTCCACACAGATTATTAGGCAAACAGCAAAGCAAGCCCCCAGGCTTTTTGTGTCCGGCTGGGAGTACAGTCATGTTGCGGAGCATGGAGTGAAGAACAAACAGCCTGAGGGGAAAGAGGGCTATCTCCGAGTAGAGGGACTGATCTGTTTACAAAGCTCAGGCAGAGAAGAGACAGCTTGTTTCCTCTCCAGTCCCATCAGTGTGCATCCCACCAGCACTTCCCAGGTGCGGAGGGCAGGCCAGATCACGTCAGGTAAGCCAGCTGGCTGGCAAGCTGCTCCACAGACAAACGCTGTACCTGCACACCTGGATAGCAGGAAAGTGCTGACCCATAGCAAAATAAAATTATTATGATTTTGTGCACTAAGGGACAGACTATACAATTTTTTGAGGCTCTTCTTCCACTTTCAGCATCCTTCTTTGTGACATTCCTGACACCTCAATACATTGACCAATGCTCCTCACTAGACTGTGTCAGAAGGGTAATCTTGGTAAAAACATGAAGAACCTTAGAATTTTGGCTCCTGTAGTTAACATTTCTAATGTCTGATTATCTGGAAAAAATCAGAGTTGAATATCTAATTGAGTGAAAAACTTT
>NW_010237719.1:69269-72396 GCF_000690775.1 Eurypyga helias
GTTTTGTTTCGGTCTGTGCTAGTTTTGATTTCCTAAATGGCTTCATTATTTTAGCATGTTGCTAATTTCTTCCAATCAATGACAGGAAACTTCATCGTCACTCTTTGAAAATGCTGAAAATAATTTGAATTGTTACCTGATTTTTTTAAAAAACACTAAATGTCATCTGTTTGCTGATGGCAACCTTGCTCAGAAATTTTGTTTTTAACAAGAATCTTTGCTGACAAAGAGGAAATAATGCAATATACTTCAAAACCAAATACAACCTTGGCTGGTGTTTTTGCTTTTTTGGTAATATTATTAATGAAACTGAAAAGTGCTTAGGACTATAGTACAAGGATAGGTGCTCTCCTTACGAGCACGCAACTTTCCTGCATAGAAACTGAATACAAATGCCTTGTTGAATCAGGATAGAGAAGTTCAATGGCTGTTTATTTCTGAGTATTTCATAGCCCTTAGCTGTTTATCTTCCCTTCTGATTATCTACATGAATGTTGGACTAGTCCTCTTATGAAACTGCAAAGGGAGGAACCTGATGTGAGAGAGGCCTGGAACAGAAAAGGTCCAGATAACAAAAGTTATCGGATTTTTAACAAATGCAAAATGAACTCACCAAAGGGCATCTCTGTTCCTCAAGGTAAACAGTAAAAAACACAGCTTCTTACTGAGCTTGGAAGCCCTTCAGATGTGTAAAAAGTTCAGGTTCCTGAGTTTTGTTTTTCATGAGGTGGTCAAACAGGCCAGTTAATGACAGATGGTCCACGCTCATTGAAAAAAGGCTATAACCAAAGTGGCAAGACTTTAAAGGGATTGTAAATATGACGGATATTTCTAGATTTGCCTTAGGTAATGTTTATCCCTCAGGACAGGACGCTAATGGGGATGCTGTCCGTAGCAAGAAACTGTTGGATGCACAGCTGTCTCTGTCTTACAGAGTTAGGCTTCTGCCAAGCATCCAGAGCCATCCAAGCCTCCAAAGCTCTTCTCTCTCTACTGCTCCTTTCTCCCAGTTTCCCTTTCCCATGTAAGGAATGCCCAGCCTTTCTTTCAAGGAGCAAAGAATGTAATTATTTCCCATACTGCTAAGAAGGCTGAAGTGGCCTGATTTTCTACTACCCAAAGATAGTATTTCTGTTAGTTTTAAAGAGGAGATGTTATCTTTGGTTTTTTAATCAACTCTATAAATGTCCACTTCACTTTCTAGTTGGCCTCTATAAGTCAAGCTGAACACAACTCACACTGTATGTCCCTCAGCAGTTCTAACTTGAATTCAAGTAGAAAAACCTTGTGTTTCACAAATACACATCGGATATCACAGACAGCTCAGTCAGGGCTGGAATGTTTGTATTGGTGTGGTTTTGGTTTTTTGGTTTTTTTTTTTCTTTTTTAATCTACAAATTTATTCAAACCTTCTCAGTGTGAGGAATACTGACGTTCCTCCATCCCAGTTTTGAGCAATAGTGACCTGGGAAGTGCCACATTTTATTACTCTCTGTGAGGCACTTCAGTTCTGTGGATTGCATGAGGGTCTGGACTTTTACTTGTTCTTGCCACCATCCTTCAGTTTTCTTGAGTTTTCAGTATGATTTTTCATCATTATAATCTATCAGTGGATGTTTTAATTTGTTTTCATTACAGAGAAAGGAGCTCTTTTAACGTCCTTTTATGGTTTTACCTCATAGAAAGGATTCTGCTAATATGCAGCCACCAAACCATCTGTAATGACATAAAGTTTTAGGAAGAAATTGGTGACTGCCTGCCTTAATACTATTTAAACTGTGCTCATTAAAATACTTTCCATGTTTAACAACTGCAGTATTAGTGTTCAAATCGCACAAATTTTACAGCTCTGTGTTTTGGCAATTATATTATAAAAATAAAAGATTCACAACAACCTGTGATGAACTGTGTTATAGAAGGAAATTGGAAGCTAAGGAGATTGGCAATAGTGCCATGTATCTTTTTATTTCTAGGTTTGAATCCATTCCAGAAAAGTTGCTCTGTTTCGATGCCTATAAAATTACCTACATAAAAGCTGTTTGATGACAGTCCCATTCCCAGTGGAAGAATATGTTTGTCACGAAAAAAACACTACGTCTCACTAATTGGTGCCTTTGTTGCTAGTTTCAGGAGACTGAACAGACCCTGAATGGATTTAGATGTTTTCCCCAGACCAGCGCTGAAGTGAATTAAAATTGAGGAAACAAAGCCATTATTTCTGTTTGTATTTGATACACAGGTAAAGTGAAACTCTGGGCATGTAAATTCAGTAGCTTTTATAAACACACTGAAAGTACACACAGATGGGAAGAAAATGTAATTTTCTGCATCCTTTATTCAGAAATAAGTCTTAGTTCTATTGACAGGGGTAATGAGGAAAGAAAGAATTCCAAAGAGTTCTGAGTTTGTAAAATTATTTTAAATGCCTCTATCTCAATAACTTTCCTTGTACGTGATTTGTAATATATTCCCATACCATATCATTTGACTTGGCTGTCTACAGCAGCTCGTATGTGTCAGCAATGACTTCAGAAAGGTTTGGGATAGCTCTGGGTTGGGACTTAAGAAACCTCAGGCTGTTTGCAGCATGAGAACACCCTGTGAGATGCTGGACAAGGCATGGTAGGATTAATGTTGCCTATTTTATGTGTTGAAAGTGAAATGTCTGGTCTGAGCGAGCTCTCTTGGCTTCCTTTTCAATGGAGAGAGTGTGAAAACCAGCTTCAGGTGGGAATTACTTCTACAGTACAAATGCTTCCTATCATTAGGATGAATTGTCACCTGAATATGCCAGTGCCACTTTCACTGAAGTAGGACAACCCTAATTTTTGAGCAGCTGGTATGAGATGAATCCTGCCTCAGTCACCTCCCAGGTGAGAATAGAAGTACGTTGGTCATGCATGTGTGCTAAGAAACGTGTCGAACACATAAATATGAGCCATATACTTATGGCTGAGAATGATCGTCTGAGTGCAAAACGGCTGCACAAGGTGATTTATGTACGCACAATATAAACCATTGCCCAATAACTATTCATGGGATGTAATTGGTCCCATTGCTATTGAAGTCCCAGCTCCCAGGGTAGCGTATGTAAGCGCTTCCTCAGAACTTCACGGTCCATGACACC
>NW_010237719.1:72415-77484 GCF_000690775.1 Eurypyga helias
CATGCTGCGTAGTGTTCCTCATGCACTAAATTCACGAAGGAACACCTCCCACGGAACAAACAGAAACCTCCAAAAATAAAGTAAGTTTATGGGTCGAGATGCCCATGCCTCCACCCATGATCCCACAACTGGGCTGTGATGGTATGGGAGGGCTCTAGGTATAGAGGTGATGGGCAGTCCAGCAGCTGCCTGACCTCCACATTGTATGTGACTGAGCACAGCAGAAGCGACATGAGATAATCTTGCTGCGTGTCTTCCTCCTGAGCCTCTAGAAAGCAGAGCAAGCACGACTGGTTTGCAGAGGAATCCTTAGTGATTGCCACGGCAGCGGGTCTCCTAATTTAAGCAGATGAGGTACCGTCCTCTGCTGGTAAAAGGAGGCAATATATGCCTGGATTTTCACACGACACAGTGTGATGCAGAGCCTGGAGACAGTGGGAAACTTGACTCCCCCATTTCCGATTCTACATTTCATGCTGAGGTCACTGAAAAGAGTAGCTTTGCGCAGGTGATTTTTGGAAGACGATGCAAGCCACAATAGGTTGGAGGACAAAAAAGAAGCCCAAATGCCACGATACAGGAAGATGCAATGGTTTCTACAGTTATAATTCACTTCAGTGCTGGTCTGAGAAGAACACCTAAGTCCATTTAGGGTCTCCAGAAACTACCAATAAAACCAATCAGTGAGAATTGTAGTGGTTTTTAGGGGTTTTGTTTTGTGTTTTTTTTTTTTGACAAACATATTTGTCCACTGGGGATGGGACCTGAAATCAGTGACACTGTTACCTCTGTGCAGGATGTCATCCCTAGCTTGCTTTGCATGTATGCTTGCATTGTTTAAAGTCTGACTGGTACACAGGTTTTTGAGATACCTAACACCTCCCTGATACACTGTCTTGATACAGAAGGGCTTGTACTAGGCTTTGCTTTGTTACCATGCCACACTAAGCCAAACCATTGTGGAAATCAGCTGGGCAAGTAGGGGAGTGGAATTTAGCCCTGCTAGTGCATCCTGGTGCACAGGTGGGCGAGGCGCTGTTTCTTGTTTTCTGTGCAAAATCATGAATCAGTCTCTCAAGCCCCCAAGTTTTATTTATATTTGCTCAACTCTTAAGTCATCCCAGCTGGAGTTTCTCATCTGTAAAAAATTCAGCAAGAGACAAGTATTTGCTTGGGCTTAATTTGGTAGAAAATATCCTGATGTGTTAGACTTCTGTGTGTTTATCAACAAGTAGCTGTCACGTGTAAATGAATGGTTGTATGGAGTGCATTTAGTCATCATAGTGAAGTATTTGGAAGTGCAGCCTCATGGTCTTTTTCTAGCAGAGAATGCAAATACTTTGTCAAAAGTATAAAGCTATGGCATTGCTTAATATAGGTTCTAATAAACATGCTTGCAGTGTTCAGAGCCAGCACTACTATATGAAAATAATTTCGGCCCCCTACTTGAGCAGATAATTTATGAAAGTCAGATGATGGAACATTCAGATCTTGTGATGGGGCCAGAGGTGCCTGAACAAACACTGTACACGTGTTCAGGACTACATAGAGCTGTGGGATTTTTAAAGTGTCCCTTACATTTGTAGCCACAAATCCTGATGTTGGTATTGTTCAAGCTGAAAAGAAGTCCATCACCGGTGCCATCTTATAACATATGAAGCTTTACTAGTTGTGGAAAAATGCCCATGTTTGGCCAAAGTCACAGGTTAACATAGACTTTAACACAGTTGACTGCCTTGCTTCCAGGCTTGCATTGGAAATTATACCAAGTTGTTCCTATCCTCAAATTTGAAACACTCATTTGAAATTAATGTTATGATGAGTTTTAGTAAAAGAGAGAATAACAAACAAAAAAGCCACGTGGGACACTTCAAATGTGTGTATGCTATAGAATATCAATAAACTGCGTTCTGTCTGGTTACACACCTTACTGTCATGTTTCCCAGAGAGCGAGTGAACTGTTCACTTCTTGATGATTTTTCCAGTGCTCAAGAGTTATTTCCTAAAAAGTTGTCCCAAATACCAAGCCTCAAATCTTGACATAACTCTTCCGTGTTCTGGAAATCCGCATTTTTCAGTTTGTTATGCAGCAACATTAGAAATACGCATGTTGAAGGAAAAAGTCCTTTTTGCATTTAATTATTCAATGTCCACATTATTCATAGTAGGTTCAGAAACAATTTAGAAATGAGGAGTATGGCAAAATGTTTTTTTTACAAGTAGATTGGATGGATCACTGGAAGTTGTTAATGGGGTTAATTTAGATTCATGCTAGAGTTGAGGTTAATTTTAGAAATTAGGTTTATTTCATATCAGTATATAGATTCTGTGTAGGGGATGCCACAGGATATAATGGCTCACCAACACTGCAGATTCTCCTAACGTAAGCTCCTACTCCCTTTACAGAGGTATAGTCCTTTAGATAAGACATTTCATAAACAAGTGATAAGATCCTGGAAGAACTTAACATTCTTGAAGCTTGGACATGACAAATTATCCAGTCACGCTATATTAGCAAACTTGTTTTAAAATTGCTTAAGGCCACCTTGACACCATATGAGGATCCAAAACTGGAGAAAACAAATTTCATTCCATAGAGCTCAGATCCATCTTTGGATCCAGCCTTGGATATCTGCTTTCTAATATGTCACTCCATATTCACTTCATAGACTTGAGAGAAACAAATGCCATTAAGGCATTATTTATCACCTATTAAAATAATATATAATAAAATAATGTTTGTCTGCAAGAGTGCTTCTTTCCATCTACATTTCTGTCTACCCCTTCAAAACGGGCATCCTGAACACTTTCAAGTGGAGCTGTGTGCTAGGTATGTTCGATTGGGTTAATCCCACCTAAGAAAACTAGGTTACTATTACCTACAAGTTGAAGGGAACAGAAGAGTAGTGTAAGCATCTTGAAGACAGAGAACTAAGGAACCCCACAGAACACAATTGCTTAACTGAAATAGATGCAGATATTTTAGCTTTTCAAAGAGCAATATGAATGAACCGTTCTTCTTATTTTCTGACAACTCACTCTTACAGAAATACTGCTGTGCCTTGCCCTCCCTATTTTTATTTTTTAACAAAAGATTTCCTTTCTTCTTCTCTTTTATGAAAGAAAAAATAACCACCTATTCAGAGAAATTGGAAGAAAAATCATTCTCCTTAGTTTGCAATTTATTCTCCCTCCTCCTTGTTTCTGACAAACGGATACTCTGCTAAACAAAATGTTTCTCTGGTGTTGTTCTGAGTCTTTAAGTCAAAGAAAAGTAGCTAGGGAAAAAAAAAAGTGATTCTTTTTTACATCTTAAATATTGACCTCCAATTCACATCTGTAAATGATACTGCAAAAGCTCAGGGGAAATTGGATCAAGATATGCTATGTCATTCCATCTGTATTTTCTCTATGATACAAATATTTTTTTCTAGGACATTTATCATCCTAAAACAGTTTATTCATATGATGTAACAAATGTGAAGATCCATAAACCTATTTTTTAAGTTACTGCTCCTTCTGACACTGACTTTCTACCTCTTGTTTTTCCTTTTGATTCTAACTTTTACTGATATCCCAAACACACAATGATCTGCCAACAGAAAGTGATCCTCTGTGTCATTTACTCTAGCTAGATGTATAGCTAGTATGTATATCAAGTATTATTCCCTGAGGTGGGAAAAAAAGAGGCCTTT
Source organism: Eurypyga helias (assembly GCF_000690775.1). NCBI lineage: Eukaryota > Metazoa > Chordata > Aves > Eurypygiformes > Eurypygidae > Eurypyga > Eurypyga helias. Next base: position 76,111 of record NW_010237719.1, read on the forward strand.
TCTTGGTCTGCATGCCTACTTTTCTCTCCATTTAAAATGAGAAAGTTTGATAACAAACACTTTCGATTTTTGACATAGCTTCCTTCCATCAGTGCTCCAAAACTAGACTCAGAGTTGTATTAGGAGCCAGTGTTATCCAAATAGTCTCATCCTGTGGCATGTGCATAGCCACAGGGCCGGGGGGGGGGGGGTGGTGTGTGCGGAACCACTGGCCACTTCCAAATACTCCTCATCATTTTTCCCAATAAAAAGTCTGTGAGAAGTGTCTTAACCTACAGCAAATTAGTACCATGTTCATATGCACTTCCCTTTTGCTTGGAAACTCCTCAGCTGTGTCTCCCAGCAAGGTCCTGGAAAATATGGATTTTTTTAATGTGTGCCCCAAATTTTCCATCTGTCATTCTGTGGTTCACTGTTTCTCACTCACCTTCCCCCACTCTTGCTGCATCTCTGCAGCCCATGCCTTGCCTCATCAGAGAAAAATCCCAAACATGTTTAAATGTTATGCAGCTCATCAGGAAGCAACAAGCATTTGTCCTTGTGTGTGCTGAGAAATAAACAGAGGCAGGAAAGAAAAAAATCACAAGTCAAAAAATTTAACAAATATAAAGTGGCTTGGATGCTTGCTTATACGAACATGTTCCTGTTCTTGCTGAAGATGATGGAAACTTTATACTTACCAGCTCCCTAAAAAAACCACAGAGAATACAGATCAATGGAGTGCATTTTTTTGTAATGCTATGGCTAGATCCTAGAAAAGCTACTGAGCAGGTACCAAGATTTGTTGGATGTTTCTTTGACTGTTATTGATTATAAAGTGCTTTTTGCAGGACCAGCTTATGAGCTGATATTGACTTACATGTTTTTTAAGGAGTTCACAGATATCGCAGGAAAACAAAAACTATCAAAATAACGGGGCAATGTCTGTTGGGATTAAATTGTCTGGGAGTCTGAAAAACCAAGTGTAATTTCCCATTCTGTGCATTACTTGAGTCAGTTTTTGCAACATATCATAATTCTCTCTCAAACACAGTTTCACTATGAAAAATGGCAACAAAACTATTTCAGTGGCTAGTATTTCAGGATATGTGGACAAAAAGTACATTGGGCAAGCTCCAAAGCACAGTAAAGTAAAAAAGCAGCTCTCCTCCTTGCATGCAAAGTATTTCTGTTTTCACTGCACATTTCAACATGTATATTATTGTATATATATATACATATACACATAGATTTTAAATATCCAGTATTATTCCATATATAGAAGAAGAGACGGATATTTTATTCCTTGTACATCTAACTGTGTTAGTCAAGACGTTTCATGGCCTGCCTTGCTGTATTGCTATAGAAGAGAGAGCCCCAAAGAGTTTTCTGACA